>NC_134485.1:220934524-221234524 GCF_040206685.1 Ascaphus truei
CCTTACCTACCACTTCCTTATCTCTCAAAGGCTTACCCGCAAAATGTTCAACACCCTTTTCCGTAGAGGGGTCATTTGCGGCTCGTTTAGGATCCCTAAGCTCCAGTACATAAGTCTTTTTGTCATTCTCCTTTATGCAGTTGGCAAGCCTGTATTCTTGTGCCTTTATACCTTGCACAGACGAGTGGGCAATTACAGTTGCAACAACACTTTTCTCCCTTAATCTAGCCAAAGACTGAATATTTTTAGTGGCTATTTTCATCTTGAGGAAACTGGTTTGGGCCTCATGAGAATGGTAACAGGACTGAATTTGTATTGTCCGTTTCAGACCGAATTTGGTTCATTTTCACTGGGTTTTATGTACCACCAGTTGTAGCACTGAGATGGTATTGCAGATGCGTATATAGCAACACACACACACTTGTAACACACTACCACTAAATAGGAAGTGACACTGCTTTATGTAACCTCCAGTAGGCATCGCCCCTGCATCTCTTGATTGGACACTGGGTCACGTGACCTACCTTCACTTACACAACCCAGTGTCATAAGCGGGGAAAACCCATGTCAACTCCTGGCAATCTGCCCTTAGCAGAGTTTATTTAAAACCAGAGACAGAACATGAAACACAGACAGAGCTCAGCGCACATCCACTGAAACCTATACACGGTGGCTCTTCCTATCTTGTTGAAGCTCACCCCCTCCCACATTTAGGTGGTTAAAAGCTCACTCTATAGCATCTCCCATTCTCAGGGGAACGTGCTTGCTTGCAGTATGATTGTGACAAATCTAATACAGAGTGCTTTTCCTGGTAATGTACAGGTTAATAAAAGCTTCAATCAGACTTAGAATTATGCAACTAATTTTGACAGATTTATTATAAATCATTATTCCTGGTAATGCACAGGTTATTAAGAATTTAAATTAGTGTTAGGGACCCTTGAGATGTGTTCTGCCGTGTAGTGGCTCAGGGGCTTACAATACTTTGCCCAAAATGTTAAACTAAAAGACCATTTTATTTAATAGATATCTATACATATATATTTAGGCACTGTACCGTGTATAGGTTTCACTGGATGTGCACTGAGCTCTGTCTGTGTTTCATGTTCTGTCTCTGGTTTTAAATATATATCGCCAGGCTAAGTAGCACTCCTCTGTGACACCTATATGCTTATATACATGTTGTGGTTATTTTCGGGGTTCAATATGAGCTTGCAGGTGTCCTGTATGTTTTACAAATCATAGCAGAGTTTACACACAGGAGGAGGATAGAACTATAGCCCCATTTCTTACCAGGGCTACACTCTCCCTCAGGTGGAATCCTATGGTCCCCACTTGGACCTAATTTGCTGGACCATCCTGCAGGTGAACAATCTGTGAACATACAAAACATAATTGATTAATATTGTGTACACTAGACTGTAACGCCCATGATGGCGACATAACACAATGGGAAACTCCCAACATGGAGAACCCTAACTCAATAATAATGATGGGGATCAGGCTTCTTCACTTCCCGCCCGTTGTGATCCACTATTTTAACAAAGAAGGGTTGTTGTAATGCCTGTATGCCCGCAGACCTGGCCAGTCCCCAGTACTGAGGTGAGTAAGGGTATAACACGCACCCACAGCAGTGAGGGCGTGCCCGGAGTGTGGTAATGCGTTGCAGGGTGTAATCATTGATTTGTATGGAACTGTGTGATGCTTGGGGGCGACGCCTCACTGCAGGAGCAGTGGTTAAAAGTGCTCTGTTAGGCGTGTGCTCTGTAAGCTGGGAATGCATGCACATAACGTCTGGGGCTGGCGTGCGTGTGTGCGTGGATTCGGTGACTGACGCGCGTATATGCATGGGGACAGAGACAGATGCACGTGTGCACATAGAGCGCGGAGCTGGGGACACACGCAGAGGCTGCGGTTCAACAGGCACCTCTTCGGTTGGTGCAATCCTGTGATGGCAAGGAGCCAGAGTGCCAGTGGCAGACAACGGAGGTATGTGGGAATTGCGCTGCAGACGCTTGGACGCCTGAGTACCGACGGGAGCTGAGTAATATATATATATACACACACACACACACACACACACACATACATATATATATATATATATATATACATATATAACACAGAGGGAACCAACAAATTGTTCAATCAGTCAGTCAGGGGAAAGGGTAAGAAAGGGTTAACGTATACTTGCTGAGCCCGGGGTGCCAGAGGTCGGAGGGTAATGTCCGTGTGTCAGAGTTCAAGGGTTGGAGAGAGCAGCGTAGTGATGTCCGTAAGCCAAGGACGAAGGGCAGGAGAAGGCAGAGTAGTCAAATCCAAAGCAGTGCACAAGTTCAAACCAAGGGAATCCAAACAGGGGCAAGGACAGGAACCAGCGCTGAAACAGACAAGGGAGCTAGGCATAGACACTGCACACACAGGAGCTACAGGAAAGCTATGCAGAGCAATGACTAAGATGACAGAGTGGGGTTATAAAGGAAGGGGAACCAATAAGGATGAGAGGTGGAGCAGAGGCTTGAGTGAGAGTTTGCAGGGATAGGTCTGAGAAAGTAGGGGAGGAGACAGGGAAATAATCTAGAGAGATGGCTTGTAAGCCACAGGGGGCAGAGCTAGAGTTTAGGGGCGGCAAATAACTGGATCCGATGCACGCGCCTTCTGTAAGTGTGTTATGCGCGTGCACCACACATGTCACAGGGCGCGAGGGACGCACCGCCGAGGAGACGCTCGGCACCGGAAGCGGAAGGGAAGGAGAGGCGGAGGAGCCAGGTAATGCAAGGGCTGGGGTGATAGACGCACGCCGAGGGATACGGGTACCACGGAGGGTAGTGAGTGATCGGGAACGTGCGCGCACAGTGCGGGAGCCACGCACGTGACGCGAACGCGCGTCAGGGCATGCAAACCGCGCCACGGAGGAACGGCCGTGAGAGTAGGATGGGAGAGAGTGAGGACGAAGGAAAGAGGGGTGGTTAGAGGTCGTGGGAACTGGGGTGACGGGGACACGCTGGGAAGCTTGAGTCCCCCGATCCGTTACAGTATCCCCCCCTTGAGGATCGGACTCCGGACGATCCTCCCAAGGTTTATGAGGAAACTTCCGACGAAACTGCCTGAATGGGGCATGAATATGGTGAGACGGTATCCAGGAACGTTCCTCCGGCCCATATCCTTTCCAATGAACAAGGAATTGCAATCTGCCTCTGGACCAACGAGAATCCAGTATGGAGTGACTTCGTATTCTTGTTGTCCTTGAATGACGACAGGATTGGGTCTTTGGGAACAATCTGGAAAATGGGCATTTTGGATAACAGGTTTAAGTAGAGACACATGGAACACTGAGGGAATCTTTATGGTAGAAGGAAGTGCAAGACGGTATGTGACCGGGTTGATCCTCTCGAGGACCTTAAAAGGACCCAAGAATCTCAGAGCCAGTTTCTGGGAAGGAGTCTTGAGCCGGATGTTTTTAGAAGAGAGCCAAACTCTGTCTCCGGGTTTGAATATGGGGCCCGCTTGACGTCGCCGATCTGCTTTCGTTTTTTGTCTTTGAACAGCACTTTGCCAGGTTATTAGGATCTTCCTCCAAGAGTTTTGAAGAGTGGAAATATGAGAATCCGCTGCGGGAACACTAGAGGGGAGGGAGGAGAGGGGAAGACTGCTGGGACGGAATCCAAAATTAATGAAAAAAGGCGACTCTTGCATACGCTCATTTTTTAACGAGTTAATAGCAAACTCGGCCCAGGGTAATAGGTCCACCCAGTTGTCTTGAGATTCGGACACGAAGCATCTGAGATACTGCTCCAGGGTCTGATTCATTCTCTCCATCTGACCATTGGTCTCAGGGTGATAACCCGAGGAAACTAGAAGGGAAATCCCAAGTCTCTGGGAAAAAGCACGCCAAAACTTAGAAATGAATTGAGAACCTCTGTCTGAAACAATTGAAATAGGTACACCGTGTAATCTAAACATTTCCTTAGAAAAAATGTCGGCCAAAGTAGCTGAATTAGGAAGACCCTTGAGGGTATAAAGTGTGAATGCTTGGAAACCTATCGACTACAACGAGGATAATATTCATCCCTTTAGAATTGGGGAGTTCCACAATAAAGTCCATGGAGATATGTTTCCAAGGTTGTTCCGGAATGGGGAGAGGTATGAGGAGACCAGAAGGTTTGTGTCGGGCGGATTTGCTCTGGGCAAAGACCGGACAAGCACTGGTGAAATTGAAAATGTCTTTGTTCATCTTAGGCCACCAAAAGGTCCGTTTGATAAGGTCTGCTGTCCTCTTGAAGCCTGGATGACCGACAGATCTCAAAGAGTGTCCCCATAGAAGTATCTTATGGCGAAAACGCGGAGCTGCGTACAAGCGTCCTTCTGGCACCCTAAATCTCCTGGGGATGTGAACCTGGGCTTTATTAATTTCATCCAAGATATCAAAGTTATTGGCGGAAATTATACATTTGGCGGGAAGAATTGTCTCTGAGGATTCATTAGAGTCGTTCTCCGTAGAGAACAGGCAAGAGAGAGCGTCAGCCTTGATATTTTTTGGTGCTGGGAATATTAGAAATAGTATAATTGAATCGAGACAAGAACAGTGCCCAACGAGCTTGACGGGATCCCAAGCGACAAGCCCCCTCGATATACAATAAGTTTTTGTGATCTGTGAGGATGGCTATAGGTTCCTTGGTACCCTCAAGAAGATGCCTCCATTCCTGGAGAGCCAATTTGATGGCCAGTAGTTCACGGTTCCCGACATCGTAATTTCTCTCAGCCAAAGAGAATTTCCGAGAGAAGAATCCACAAGGATAGAGTTTTTCCTGTGGGGTGGATCTCTGAGACAGTATTGCACCAGCTCCCACATCAGAGGTGTCTACTTCTAACATAAAGGGAAGTATCTGGATGCCGTAGGATGGGTGCAGACACAAAGGCTTTTTTGAGGTATTCGAAGGCTTCAATGGCTTCAGGACCAAGTTGTCGGATCAGCACCCTTCTTGGTCAAGGCAGTGATAGGTAGAGCGATGGCAGAGAAGTTATGGATGAATTTCCGATAGTAATTGGCAAAGCCAAGGAAGCGTTGCACGGCCTTGAGTGAATTCGGTAAGGGCCAGTCGAGTACAGACTTCAATTTCTCGGGCTCCATGGTAAAGCCTTGGTCAGAGATAATATAGCCTAGGAAGGCTGTGGAAGTCTGATGGAACAGACATTTCTCCATTTTTGCGTAGAAGCGGTTTTAACGAAGCCTAGTGAGTACCAGTTTTGTACGGCGAATGTGCTCCTCTAAGTCTTTAGAGAAAATGAGGATGTCGTCCAAATATAGGATGACGAAGGTCCCCAAAACGTCCCGGAAGATATCGTTCATGAACTCCTGGAAAACAGCAGGGGCATTGCACAGGCCGAATGGCATCACTAAATACTCATAATGTCCCGAACGCGTGTTAAACGCGGTTTTCCATTCGTCTTTTATACGAATAAGATTGTAGGCTCCTCTTAAATCGAGTTTGGAGAATATAGAAGCTCCTTGAAGACGGTTGAAGAGTTCAGAAATTAAAGGGAGAGGATATCGGTTTTTAACCATAATTTTGTTAAGCCCACGAAAGTCGATACAGGGTCTTAAAGAGCCATCCTTCTTCTTCACGAAGAAGAAGCCTGCACCGGCAGGGGAGGTAGAGTTGCGGATGAACCCTTTCACCAGATTCTCCTGGATATAAGACGTCATCGCCTCTGTCTCAGGCACAGGTAAGGGACACGATTTAGACTTAGGAAGTATGGTTCCAGGAATTAACGCAATGGGACAATCGTAGGGGCGATGGGGAGGTAAAACCTCAGCTTGTACCTTATTGAAGACATCTAATTACTCGTGATACACCGTCGGCAGAGCAGAGTGGTTAGAAGAGGTGGTGTCAAGGCCGGCGAGCACGGCCGCAGGAGGAGTAGCTGTCTTCTGAGAGGTAGCAGTCCATTGGATGGGCAACACATTGGTCTAATCTATATGTGGGTTGTGAAGCTGAAGCCATGGCAATCCCAGAATAACCTGGACAGTAGGGGAGTGGAAAATATCGAAGACCATTACCTCGGTGTGATCATCCGTGGTGGTCAAGGTAAGTGGAATAGACTCCCAAATGATGAAGTCTGGTTGGAGCGGTCATCCGTCGATAGCCTCCAGGCCGATGGGCGACTTCTTCTTGACTAGTGGAATTTGGTTCTTACAAGAGAAGGCGTGATCAAGAAAGTTTCCACCAGACCCGGAATCGATAAAAGCTTCCACTTCTATTTGAAGATCAGGATCCGCCAGAGTTACAGAGAGCATTATCTTCTTAGGTAGTTCCTTAGGGAGAGAGGGGCAAGGAGAGATAGTACCCAGTAGAAGTCCCTCTACCTTTACTGGGCGTTCCCGTTTCCCGGCTTCAGACGACAGTGACGGAGTCTGTGCTCTATAGAACCGCAATAGTAGCAGAGACCCTCCTCATGACGTCGTGCTTTCTCAGCAGCCTGAGGCTGTTGGCTACCGATTTGCATCGGCTCAGGAGCATCCAACCCAGGAAAGGCCGAAGGAGGTGACCTAGGAAAAACAGACAGATGCGGGAGAGAGCGGGAACAGTGACGCTCATGGTGTCGTCTCGGGTGCGCGGATCCATTCGGATACTGAGAGCAATGAGTTCCTCAAGGGAAGAGGGCCGAGCATGGGCTGAGAGGTTATCCTTAAGAGTTTCGGACAAACCGTGCCAATATGCTGCGGCAAGAGTTTCGTCGTTCCACTGGGTCTCTGCGGCGATGGTGCGGAACTCCACCGCGTATCTTGCAGCTGAACTACGAGCCTGAGAGAGATGGAACAAGGAAAATGCAGCAGTCTCCCTACGTGCTGGTGTGTCAAACACCTGTTGGAACTCACGCCGGAACTTGGGGTAATCTTGGGTTAATTCAGGTTTGTGTTCCCAGAGAGGAGAAGCCCAAGCGAGTGCGTCGCCAGTGAGTAGGGCATAGATAGGCCACCTTGGTACGACCCATAGGGAAGAGGGAGGGGGACATCTCGAATTGAACTTCGCACTGATTCAAGAATCCTCGGCAAGCGAGGGGGTCCCCGGTTTGGAGATGTTATATGTGGTCCAGGATTACTTAAAGCCACTGGAGTTGAGGGTGACGGGGCAACTGGGGTTTCCCGGAGTGATAAATTGGAAAGTTGTTGTGACAGAGTGGTAAGTTGGTTACTTACAAATTGCAAATGTTCCACCGAAACACTTTGGCCCACCTCAGGGGGAGTCTACATTTGTTGGGCTCTGCATAATGTAACGCCTGTATGCCCGCAGACCTGGCCAGTCCCCAGTACTGAGGTGGGTAAGGGTATAACACGCACCCACAGCAGTGAGGGCGTGCCCTGAGTGTGGTAATGCGTTGCCGGGCCTGGTAAGAAAGGGTTAACGTATACTTGCTGAGTCCGGGGTGCCAGAGGTCGGAGGGTAATGTCCGTGTGCCAGAGTTCAAGGGTTGGAGAGAGCAGCGTAGTGATGTCCGTAAGCCAGAGTTCAAGGGTTTGGAGAAGGCAGCGTAGTGATGTCCGTAAGTCAAGGTCGAAGGGCAGGAGAAGGCAGAGTAGTCAAATCCAAAGCAGTGCACAAGTTCAAACCAAGGGAATCCAAACAGGGACAGGGACAGGAACCAGCGCTGAAACAGACAAGGGAGCTAGGCATAGACACTGCACACAAAGGAGCTACAGGAAAGCTATGCAGAGCAATGACTAAGAGGACAGAGTGGGGTTATAAAGGAAGGGGAACCAATAGGGATGAGAGGTGGAGCAGAGGCTTGAGTGAGAGTTTGCAGGGATAGGTCTGAGAAAGTAGGGGAGGAGACAGGGAAATAATCTAGAGAGATGGCTTGTAAGCCACGGGGGCGGAGCTAGAGTTTAGGGGTGGCAAATAACTGGAACGGGTACGCGCGCCTTCTGTAAGTGTGTTATGCGCGTGCACAGCGCGTGTCACAGGGCGCGAGGGACGCACCACCGGGGAGACGCTCTGCACCGGAGGCGGAAGGGAAGGAGAGGCGGAGGAGCCAGGTAATGCAAGGGCTGGGGTGATAGACGCACGCCGAGGGATAAGGGTACCACGGAGGGTAGTGAGTGACCGGGAACGTGCGCGCACAGTGCGGGAGCCACGCACATGACGCGAACGCACGTCAGGGCATGCAACCGCGCCGCAGAGGAACGGCCGTGAGAGGAGGATGGGAGAGAGTGAGGACGAAGGAAAGAGGGGTGATTAGAGGTCGTGAGAACTGGGGTGACGGGGACACGCTGGGAAGCGTGAGTCCCCCGATCCGTTACAGTTGTACAGGCCCATTCTCCAGTCTGTACAGGACATTATGCATTAATATATTCCTGCCTGTACTCCAAGCCTTTATCACGGAACATATTTTATCCTCCCTTATGTAAGTAGTGTTGCCAAATTTAATCCTTAAGTGCTCAAGGACGGCATCTCTGAGCTATGTATCTCTCTGCTCCTCGATCTCCTGCATTATGGGCTCTGGCACGTATGGAAACTCATATCCATGAGATTGCCGGTATCTCGCCACTATGGCTCTGTCTGCCCTACTTAATTTAGTGAGGTTCCGGTTCCCAGCCTTGCCTGGCAGTACCCAGAACTGCGGCTCCTCAGACGCAACATCATCGTACAGAATAGATGAGCCTTTGGGGGTAATCACCTTTTGGTTGATATCTCTCCACCTGTTGTCTAACTCGTCGCAACCTCCTGTGGAGAATAGGTGCCTACATCCCACCAGTGATCTACAATATCCTTCTTTATTAACACAAATCTGGTGCGGTCCATTCCCTCATGATACCCTGTGAATAACGGTGACCACCATTTATCTTGGTGCTCATATGATGATGACACACTCATACCTTCCTCAGACTCTGCTCTAGATACACCAGATGTTGTGGCCACTGTAGAGTGCGAGCCTCTGCGTCTACCTCTAATAACATTCTTATAGATCGTGGGGTTCATCTTAGGTGGTTTGGGACATACGGGACCCGCTTTTGCAGTAGACTGGGACCCTCGGGCCCTACCTTTAGGAACAGGGTTAAACACAGTGGGGTTAGGTACATGTACAACACTTGACAATGGTATCTCCCCATCAGTACCTTCATCACTTGTCACCCAATCCCGCCAATCAGTTGATAACTTGGGCGTCTTATCCAGCTTACACCCACTAGGACCCAGTGGGATGACACATGACGCGGCAAGGGCAGTGGCCGGGGCAATGGCGCTTGGGGCAGTGACCATGGGATCGCCAAAATCCATTACAGTGTCTCTGAGTCGGGTGATGCCACGACCTGTAGGTAATTTCTTACTGGCTCTTTCAGCAGCACTTCGGGCTCCTCGCTTGGCTACTTGGGTTTTAAACTTTTCGAACTTGGCTTCCAGCCCAGCCCTCCTTATGGAAGCAATTATAGCTTCCGGGCCTCTGCGCCAGTCTGACCTGGAAGTGATGTCATCGTTGGTCGTCGCGGAATCTCCATCCGCTCCTTGGTCTCGCACCGGACGTGCGTCGAGGACCGGAAGGGGCGGTGGTGGATCATCAGGGTCGTGGACAGGCAGGCCTCAAGCCTTTCTCTCTCCACAGGTTCCTCCTTCACCTGGCGGGAATAAGGGGGTGGTGGTGTCCTCTTACCGCTCTGCTGTCTTGCGATGCTCTGCGGTTCCTCTGGAGCCGTCTCGGATCCCATTTCCACCGCACTGGGTGTCGCCACAGCCATGGGACTTCTACGCAGTTCAGGCTGCACCAGCGCTCGCCATCGGGGGGTCTCTGGACTCGTCTGCTCCATCTTAAGGGTAAGTGGGACTTCTTCTTTACAGCTGGGGTGGTCCGCCGGCCGGCGCTTTACCACCGATGACAGGCTGTCTCTCATAATCCGACGAGGACTGCAACGGCTCCTCCGCTGGGGAATCACCTCGCGTCCTTGCAGCACAGCCAGTGGTTATGGGTACGAAATGGGCCCGCTCCGGTACCTCCACTCTCCTCCGTCGGGACATCTCTTGGTGGCTTGGCATGGGTCCCTACCTCAGGGGTGACATATGGGACCAGGGCAGCCTTCGCATCCACCTCCTCTACCTCGATCAGCGTCGCGGGAGAGGCATCTCGCAGGGTCATTATTGCAGGGCATGGCTTGATAGGCCAGAGGTAGAATGTGCCACACTGTTGGCACCGTGCCGTAGTACTTGGATGCTCCGCGCATCCTCTCGACCACCACCGCGCACGCGCGGGGTGTGTATGGACCACATTCCTTACAGCCTATATATGCTCATCAATGTTATAGGCACATTGGCTGAGCATAGATTCATGTTACTCTGTGTTTACCCTGGCTGTTCCTGCCTTGTCCCTGTCCTGTTGCTTTGTTCCAGTTTTTGATCTTCTGTGTACCGAACCGGCTTGCTTTGACAACTCCAACCTCTGGCTCCTGATCTTGGCTACCTCTGACTCCTCGCTCCTCTCTAATCCTGAACTCGGCATTGCACCTCGACCACTCTCCACTCTCCAACCCTGACATCGGCAAAAGTACCTTTTACGCTCCAGATATCTCCTACGTTGAACTCGGCAAGAATAAAGACAACTCTGATATCTATATCCCTGACCCTGCTGTCAAGACAAACCTACACTCCGGACGTGGCCCCCGTGCCTGTAGCTGGTGTTGTTACTACTCCCATCTCAGTACCGGGGTCTTGTCCTGTTTGTGGTGAGCACAGCGTGACAGTATGCTCAGCCCCACAAACATAGACCCCGCTGAGGTGGGAGAGGTGGTGGCAACCCGTGCCGCCATGTTCTCTAGACTGGAGAAATATCTTGAGCAGTCTGACCGTCGCCTAGAGTCCTTACAGAAAGACCTCCAGACTCTCTCAATGCAAGTGCAACAATCATGCACACCCACCTTCTCTAACCCACAACCCACACCACTGTCTAGCCTCACACCGTCTAAACCACGACTCCCCACGCCTAACCGGTACTCAGGAGACCCTTTAGAATGTCGCGGCTTTTTGAATCAATGCCTCATTCAATTAGAGATGACACCCTCCCGGTTCCTGGCCCCAAGGTCAAAAGTGGCATACATTGTCTCTTTGCTCACAGGCGATGCATTGGCGTGGGTCTCTCCTATCTGGGAGCAGAGAAGAGACCTTACTCTAGACATCGGACAATTCACCAAGGAGTTCAGACGTGTCTTTGACACCCCAGGGTCCATTCAAGATCTTGGAAAAAATCAATCCGGTGGCATAACGCCTGCAACTCCCCTCTTCAATGAGGATTCCATCCGTGTTCCATATTTCACTACTAAAACCTGCATACCTCAGCCTCCGCTTCCCTGATCCATCTCCTGCACCACCTGGTCCTCTAATCGTACAGGGCCAGCAGGAATACGAAGTTCAGGCCATCCTAGACTCCAGGCTGTCTAAAGGGACTATCCAGTATCTCATTCACTGGAGAGGATATGGTCCCGAGGAACGATCCTGGATTCCACACCAGCAAGTCCACGCACCCGAACTCATCAAAGAGTTTCACCTGAAATACCCCCTGAAGCCTCGCAGGGTTCGCCCGGAAGTCTCCTCTGAAGGGGGGGTACTGTAAGGATTACCGAAGTTCAGCCGCTCCGCGCATCCTCTCGAGTACCACCGCGCACGCGCGGGGTGTGTATGGACCACATTCCTTACCAGACGCGCGCACGCCAAAATGGCGTCATCCGACGCCGCGGACTCTGGCTCCGCCCCCGGATCATGACGCACACTGACTGCGCACAGAGCTTGCATGTGACACGTGCACCACGTCCCCAAGCTACGTGTCAAGTTTCATTAGCTGTACTAACAGCTGCACCTGCTCATAGATGCATTCTTTAGCTGCACTAACAGCCACACCCGCTCGTTGAGCCCTGGACCTATCACAGCTACCACAGAGGCCACACCCCCGCTCCACCCCCCATGGGGGCTGGCTGATCCAGCCTATATATGCTCACCAATGTTATAGGCACATTGGCTGAGCATGGATTCATGTTACTCTGTGTTTACCCTTGCTGTTTCTGCCTTGTCCCTGTCCTGTTGCTTTGTTCCAGTTTTTGATCTTCTGTGTACCGAACCAGCTTGCTTTGACTACTCCAACCTCTAGCTCCTGATCTTGGCTACCTCTGACTCCTCGCTCCTCTCTAATCCTGAACTCGGCATTGCACCTCGACCACTCTCCACTCTCCAACCCTGACATCGACAAAAGTACCTTCTACGCTCCGGAAATCTCCTACGTTGAACTCAGCAAGTATAAAGACAACTCTGATATCTATATCCCTGACCCTGCTGTCAAGACAAACCTACACTCCGGACGTGGCCCCCATGCCTGTAGCTGGTGTTGTTACTACTCCCATCTCAGTACCCGGGTCTCGTCCTGTTTGTGGTGAGCACAGCGTGACAGGTGCACAGGCACCGCAGATATTTTCGGCAATCAACCTCCCCAACCAGGAAGCCTCCTGGAAGCTGATAAGTGGTTATGCTTAGGTCAGCCATCTTTTGTGTGGGAGTTGAGTTGCTCAGCTTGATGGTCTCACACTTAGCTCCTTCTCCAGTCAAGCAGAAGTGAAGTTCCTCAGCCTCACTTCCTGTCCCTCCTTCCGCTGGGGAGGACTGTTTGTATTGGTTCTTGGTGTGCCCCCTCCCTCTGGTGGAAACAAGAGGAGGGGCACTCTCTCTCTCCTTGTGTGACGTGGCTTCATCTGTCGGCCAGTCACTGCACAGGTGGGCGTGGCTTCGGCTTTCACGCCGCTCCCTTCTTTTGGCTGGGGATCTGGGTTTGGCGCCAAAACCCTGCTCATCTCTCGCCACATTTCTCTTACAGCCTGCTTGCACGCAGCACGTGCGCGATCTAGGCTTGGCGGGAGTCGCCATTTTGGATCGGCTGAAACTCGCGTTGCAGTGAATGACGCAGCTGTCGCCATTTTAACCTCCTCCATGCCCCGCAGAGCACATGTATCTCTCGTCGCTATCTTTAGTGAGCCCTCTAAACCCACGATAGCGCTACTCTTAGTGTCTATGGTGTAACTCGTTCCTAGACACTTACTATACTATATGGTGCTCTAACCAATAAGTATAACGCATAGCATACCCCAGGCTAGGCAAAACTCTCTCCTAGTACACCGCACTCGCTGACGGTTCATTACAAGCACTCTGGGGTGTGTTTTATACTGGCTAGTGTACTTGGCATTCCTAAGTACTGGGCGTCAACCTACTTTTGGCCACTCATACTGCAGACCCTATGCTGAAGTCCCTGGACTAGTTAACAGGCTAACCCCCACAGGAATCATTCACCATATGCCTGAAGGGACTAGAACAGCTATAGCCACTTTATCCAAATTTATATCACCCTTCTAGGGCACCTAGGGTGTACTGTGCAAGAGGACGGTCTCTCCTGACTACCCCTAGTCTGCAAAAATGCCCTTCCTTCTGCAGCACTTGCTCTGAAAGTGTACCTACATCTTTCAGCTCTGCTTCGCTGAAAACCTGTCCTGTTGCTCTCAGCTCTCTCAGCAGCACCTCCAATTATAGCCCCTATTCCCCCTCCCAATCGCAGATCGGGTCCCCTAAGGTGTTCTGGGGTCTGGCTAGGTGTCTCTGTGTGGTGCATACATGCTGGCAACAGGAGGGCCTGAGTCTCCCGCAATGACATGGGGGATAACAGGAACAGGTTACTGGGGTGGATGCCTTCGTTCTGGTTCAATGGTGCAGCGCCTCCATCTATAGTAAGCCCCAGGAATGCGGGGTGAAATCCTTACCACAGAGTTTTCCACACAGGGATGAGAGATTCCAGTCTCACACAGGGTAATCTTTAAAAGCAGCAGTCTTTTTTCTCAGCAGGGCAGCAGCAGCAGCCGACAGGTACAGTGATGCACAGTCCACTAACTGTTCTCCCTTGCAATGGTCTTCCCTGCCACCACTCTGGACCAAGGGCATCCAGAGTGGGGCTAACTCTTCCCTCACCCCAGCATGTGTGTTCCCATGAAACTTTCACTATGTGTTTCAGGGTGAGAACTGCTATGTGGTAATTGACACTAGCTCATTATACTATACGTGTTGTGATTTTATTTTTATCACTATTGACACATTTGTTTTATACAAAAGTTAATGTCATATAAAGTTTTCCTAGTTATGAGGCTATAACTTGATACGGTCAGTGAACCGTGCCTCAGGGCTATACATTTGCACATTTTGTGCTAGCCCTTTCTAGGACTTTATACTTCTGCTAGTTGTCTCTCCCACTTTATCATGTTGATCATACAGATTGAATCGGATGTGTTGATACTGTGATTTCACGCTGATTTCTGCATCTACACCATCACACTTTACTGGTCTGACTATTTATTGCGGCCAGTACCTATTGTTATTTTATTGATTACCCTCCTAGGTATCATCTCCTCCAGATTCAGTATCGACAGTTTTTTATCACTTGAGACTGCCAGTTTATTAGATATAAGCGCTGCCTTATTATAGGTTTGCGCTTAGTTCTGCAGGAGTTGATCTACAGTATATAGACTGAGGCTACATACCAGTGTATTTAGGTGTAGTATTTCTCTTTATTTTTTTCCGTATATGTACGTAATACGGTAAATACGGTAGTATATTTGGTATGTAATTCGGGGGTGGTCCTGAACTTGTTTACCACACCCCTCTGTACAACTACTATTTTATGTGTATTTTTGATTCATTAAATTATTTTAATTTGCTACATTATATCAATTAGATCGATCTGAGTGCATTCAGGGGGGAACCTTTCGTTTGTTTGTCTACTCTTCCCTCACCCCCTAAGCAGGGTGAGAGGTACTTGGTCCACCTCACTAAACTATAGTTGGATCAGCTCTACTCATGAGCGGATCACTCCTCTCCTCCTAACTCACCAACTCTACTCACTTCACACACTTGTAACACACTACCGCTAAATAGGAAGTGATACTGCTTTATGTAACCTCCAGTAGGCACCCCCTGCGTCTCTTGATTGGGCACAGGGTCACGGGACCTACCTTCACTTACACAACCCAGTGTCATAAGCGGGGAAAACCCATGTCAACTCCTGGCAATCTGCCCTTAGCAGAGTTTACACACAGGAAGAGGATAGAACTATAGCCCCATTTCTTACCAGGGCTACACTTGCATGGGAGTTCAGCCATATTTCTGGAAGGTTAGCAGGCTTCCCTTCTTTCAGTCTGCTCTGATCTGAGAGAGTTACAATTGCAGACACAGGGATTTTCTCTTTTTCTGGTGAAGAGCGCCTTTTGCTTCTTTCAGTGCTAACTGTACTTCCAACTTTCCTCGTTGGAGTTGTTGCTTCTCCTTAACTTCTTTACTGGCTTGATCATCCAGATATGAAACCTCCTCTGTCAGGTTTCTATTATTTGTTTCCACAGTCTCTATAACCCTCAGGGCCTCTTCATAGTCCTCCTTCCATTTACGCACTTCTGAGTTGAGACTCCAGGTCTCCTAGCCTGGGACTTCTAGCTCTAGGTTGAGTGCATAAATCTCCTTCTGAGAGACTTCAAAATCCGTACTAAAACTGAGGACATCTTTTTAAGAGACTTCCAGCTCTGCGGCTATACTGTGAAATTCCATTTTAGAGCTTTCCTGTTCAGTGTGGAGACTACTGATAGTACTGTAGCTCCTTCCCTCTGGCTTCCTTTAAAAGAAAACTACTTCCATTTGCTGGTTGATCGTTTAATCACCCTTGTGGAGCACACGAGAGAGATATGCTAATAGCTAGATTAGCTACAGGTGTGAGCAGTGAGCAACTCAAAAGTAGGATGTGACAGTCATACCACCCATCAACTGGTTTAGCTACAGTAACACTGCTAGAGCTTTGGTTTAGAAAAACAGTCCTGTAGTTTTAGGTTCTAGTCCTGACACCATTTTAATCATTAGGTTGGTCAGTGCCTTAGGCTTATCAGCTCTATATAGTTGGTATGGAAATCGTTTTAGTATGTGCTGGATGGGCTCTTTTAAATATACTTTGCAGCACAGTCATGTCTCCCTAATTTACTTGGAGGGGACATACACAGCTGCAAACACTTAATACATTTTAATCTCTCTCTCCCTTTTGATTTGGGTTGATAACCAAAGTTATATGTGGTACAGTTCTCCCATGCGTTAAAAAAAAAATATTATACATCCCAGTGGTGGACTTTAAATGATTAATTCTTTTTAATATAAATATTCAATATGCTGTAAAATATAATTACTATAATAACCCTAACCTCTATGTCATTCTAACAATAACTGCATTCTGAATTGTGCTCTCGTAGGAGTCCCTTTAATATTTATAAATATTTTAATAAGCTATCAAAGTTAACATAATTCCACTTCACTAAAGTTTCTTGGCACATTTTACCAGAACAGTGTTAGCAATGTATTTGTGTTATGTACCACTTGATGGTGCTATTGCATTGTATATTGGCAGCCTTATATGAATCAGCAGAACCAACAGACTAACATGTCTCACAGTTTGTCCTTCTTTTGTCCTGTCTCATGGAGGAGCCATGATCATGGATATTACAAACTTGTAAGAGAAATAATAATGTCTCTATATTAGCTAAGAAACTGGGATATATTTAATCTGTAGCCTAAACTCGTTGCAGATCTAAAGTGGAAGGTGTTTATGGTTACCTTTTAACAGTGCTGAAATAGTAATGGTGCCCTTCTTCAATACAAAACAAGCATTTTGTAGAAGCTTTCTTTTCCAAGTGTTTTTTTTTCTTTTTGTTACATTTTAAAACATTTCTGTTTTGTGCTGTATCACTTTAGGAGAGACTTGCCTTACTTTTTGGATGTTATGAGGTTAATGTATCAGGACAAAGGTGATGCAATTGTGGGGGGGGGGGGGATCTGCACCATATGTTTCAAAGCAAAAAATCCAATTGAAATCAGTAGGACTTAAAAATAAACTGCATAAATATATTTATATACAGTGCAATTATATTGCACCAGAATGCTCCACTTTTGCCTTTTGTTACTGACAAAGTTGTGAAAAAAGTACATTATGGGGGGGGGGTCTGACATAAACAGCACTGGGATCTGAACAGCCATTTCAAGTCAGCATCCATCTTAGGTGCCTGATATTGTCATCCATTTTGTCTATTTGTCTGCATGAGTGTTGGTATGAAAAGTTAGTTTTAAAAGACATTTTTTTTTTTTTCTGCTCCTAAAGTTTTAAGTGATAATAAGCCTTTTAGCTAACCACAAGACCTTGGAGATGGGAGAAATGCGCCAATGTTATGAAAATAAAATATAGATGACAAGCACGTCTCGCATTCCGAGGGAGGTTCCCATGGTTATGTACACCCTTTCTCAGAAATCTCGTATATAGAGAGAAGGTCACCGGCCTGTATAAGGAGTTATAGCTGAGTCATTTCATTTTTAATATGAATCTCATAGTTATGCTATTAACTCAATGTGTCCATATTCATATTTTGTTTATCTTATATGCTTACGTAATGACGCACACGCCACTCCGTTTAGGGGGTGTGGGCTTAGTATTTTGGGTATAAATAGGGCCTGTATGCCAGTATGTCGTTGGGGGAGTTTTATTTTGAAACTTCCTTCTATGTGTGCACACGTACACTGAAATAAACTCATTTGTTATTCTGCAAATAATCCTCAGATGTGTCTTATTTATTCACGCTTTTCACATTACATATGCCCCTTTGTATGTAATATCCCTGCACCGATGAGTTTACAATGTAATCAATTATAAAACGGCTGTTTTCTCCCCAAAAAGTAATTATTGTGCTATTTGTAGAATAATTAAGTAATAATGCCTGAATAAAAGGGCATTACTGGCCAATAATGCCCTGGCTGGAAGAGTTGAAGGCCCGAGGAGAAGCTGAGGGACTTTAAACCAGCCAGGCCATTATTGCCCAGTAATGTCATGTCATGAGGTGGGGGTGGGGTGGGGTGGGGAGGAGGAGGGATGGAGAGAGAGGTGGGGGTGAGGGTGTGTGTGTGGGGGGGGGGAGAGAGGTGGGGGGATGTAAAGAGGTGGGGCGGTGGGTGGGTAGAGAGTGGTGAGGGGGGAAGAGAAAGTGTTGAGGGGGAAGAGGGATAGGTTTCATCACCAAAAACAAGATGGCTACCATCCCGTTACTCCAACCAATTGGATTATGAGATATACATCACATGGTATATCCCCAATCTGATTGGTTGTAGTAAACCATGTGATAGATTACACTATTTTAAAGGATGTGACATCATCGAAAGGGAGTGACGTCACATCCTTTCCAAAAATGGACTGTCACATGGTTTAATCAGATTGGGGATAAACCATGTAAGGTATATCTCACAATCCGATTGGTTGGAGTAGCATGTGATGGCAGCCATCTTGTTTTGGGTGATATAATCTTAAAACGGGAAGCACAGACTTCCTGATTGGCTGGCTTCCCTCCCTTCATATGACATCACGTCCTTTAAAAAAAAAGAGGTTCTGTCACATGGTACACCATCCAATAGGATTGGAGGTGTGTCATTTGACAGTAAATGTGATGTCACATGTCTTATATAAGGCATATCTCATCTCATTTGACCTCAAAAAGACAACGGGAACACATCTCCCACCTCCCCTCCCCGCCCCCCTGGAATGGATTACAAGTACTCAAGAAAGAAGAAAAGAGAAGAGCAGAAAAAAAGAAGAAGCAACTTACCTGAAGCTGAGGATCACTGTATCTTTGGTCGAGAGCTTCCTGAGACCCCGAGAATCAGAGGGGGAAGACATCTAAAGGTAAGGAAAACATTGAATGTACATTTTATTTTTCAGGTATTTTGATTATATTTTTGATTGCCTGTTAATTGCCAATGTATTTATCTATGCCCCTTTAGGGCTATAGATAAATACAGTGACAAGCAATGCATTTTCTGGCATTACGTGACAGCCACATATTCGCCAAGATTGAAAAATGCCAATTCCATCAGACCACAACTTCTTTCTTGGGATACATCATTTCCGATACAGGACTCACCATGGATTCTGTCAAGGTGAAAGTTGTGGTAGATTGGCATTGCCCCATGTCTCTCAAAGCCATACAAAGGTTTCTGGGGTTCACAAACTATTATCGGAGATTTATCCAGAACTTCTCCTCAGTAGTAGCATCTATTCCGGCCCTAACCCAAAAAGGAACCGACCCAGCGTTCGGGTCTCCGGAAGCTACCAGTGCATTTGAAAGCTTGAAGAAAGCTTTTGTCTTAGCCCCTATCCTGGTGCACCCGGATCCTGGACTGCCCTTCACCCTCGAGGTGGATGCCTCTGATGTCGGAGCTGGAGCGGTATTATCACAAAGGAAGAACCCTCAAGCCAGAACCCATCCGTGCGCCATCTTTTTTTTAAAAAAATCCTCCACAGAACGGAACTACGACTTGGGGAATCGTGAACTTCTGGCAATAAGATGGCCCTGGAAGAGTAGAAACCCCTAATGCAGGGCACAGAGACTCCTGTCACCATTCTGACTGATCATAAGTATCTCATATATTGAAGGGGTCACGGTTTGTTTTTTTCTCGATTCAACCATCATTTCGTACCTTCCCGGCACTAAGAATATAAAGGCAGACACTCTCTCCTGACAATTCCTGGTGGAGGATAAGATGGAGGATCGCCAGGAGACCATACTACCCTTGACTTTCAGCCAACACCTTCGATGCTTTACTCAACATCACAAAGGCTCAAGTTCTTGTTCTAAAAGGCCTCAAGGTCCCAGAGGGTCGTCTATTCACACCACCTACTTTTCACAGGAAAGTAATGGAATGGGGTCATGCATCTAAAACTGCCAGCCATCGAGGTACTAGAAGGACGATTGATCTTTTGGAGCGGACTTTTTGGTGGCCAGCTATGCACAAGGATATTAAGAACTTTGTCTCGGCATGCGCCACTTGCGCTCAGAACAAAACGCCCGCAATAGACCATCGGGCCTCCTTCAACCCCTTCCAATTCCGGATCATCCATGGACTCACCTTTCCATGTACTTCATTGTGGAGATCCCTAGATCTAAGGGGAATGATGCAATCTTGGTGGTGGTTGACCGCTTCTCCAAGCAGGCTCACTTTATCCAGCTCAAAGGCCTTCCCAGCGCTTCCATTCTGTCCGATGTGTTCATAGGGGAGATCTTCCGCCTTTACGGAACACCTCAGGTCATCGTCTCAGACCGAGGCTCTCAGTTTATTTCCAAATTCTGGAGGGCTTTTGCCAACAACTAGGCATCGCCCTTCACGTTTCCTCTGGATACCATCCTCAAACCAATGGCCAAACGGAACAGACCAATCAATCCCTTGTGCAGTTCATTTGCTGTTTGATTGCGGATGCTCTGGACCTTCTGCCATGGGCGGAATTCTCCCATAACAATTTAAGGAAAAGTCCACTCAACAATCCCCCTTCTTCACAAACTATGGATTTCACCCATCTGCGTCTCTTACCGCCATTCTCAGATCTGGGGTGGCCGTGGCAGAGAACTGGATTCAATTCCTCAAAGATTCTTGGGATAAAATTCAGGAAAGTTTAAAAACGCCGCTTCTGCACAAAAAAGACAACAGACTGTCATCATCGTGAGACTCCCATGTACTCACCAGGACAAAAAGTTTGGCTTTCTACAAAGAACATTTGTCTGAATTAGCACCGAGGTTCATTGGACCTTTCATCATCACGGAAAAAGTTAATCTGGTCGCCTATTTGTTGAAACTACCGGCTTCTATGAAAATTCCGTTGGTGTTCCACATGTCCCTACACTGGTGGAGGGTCAACAGGAGTTTGAAGTACAGGCGATTCTTGACTCCAGACTCTCAAGGGGAAGACTGCAATATCTTGTACATTGGAAGGGCTTCTGCCCGGAGGAACGTGAGTGGATTTTCCGGGAACAGGTACACGCGGAACAGGTACATGCCTCTAGGCTTCTCCAGGCCTTTCATCACAAATACCCTTCTAAACCATCCCAAGTCGCCCAGAGGTCGCCCCTGAAGAGGGCTAAACTTCATCCCCCGGACGCGTCACACACCTCCGTCGGGACGCGCACAGACCCCTGTCTGCGCATACACGCCGCTCTGGAAGGGAGCTCCCGGATTCAAGGGCTCTGCGACGCAATGTCGAGGGACAGCCCCGCCGGCGACGCAGTCACCGAACGCCGCATTCCACCCGCATGCGCACGCCCCGCAGCAAGTAATGTTAAAATTAAACTCGGCTATCTTGCACCTGATTCACGTGCAGCTTCCTACTACCAACTCACAGCCTACATATGACATCACTTCACTGCTGTCTTCCTATTGGTTATTGCACATTGCTGAGCATAAACGTATGTTTATGTACCGTGCTTGCTACAAGTTGCTCGTTGCCGTGCTGTGCCTTGTTTTCCTGCCTACTCGTTGTGACCCCCAGTTCGTACCCGGACCTCTGCCTTTTTGTGCCCCTGGACCTTGGATCGTTTACTTGACTCCTGTTCTCTCCACGTCCACGGTTACAGATTACGACTATTCTCTCTCCAACCCCTAATTATGGCAAGTACACGACCAACCCAAACTCTCCTACCCTGACTTGGCTACGACCCTGACTCTGCAATCTGGACCAGGTCGCGTGGTTGGAGGTCGGTAGTTATCTGCATATCCACCTCAGCCCCGCGGTCTAAGTCCTGTTTGTGGTGAGCACCGTTACAACAAACAGTTATGTATGTAAATATATATGTTTTGTCATATTGGATGTAGTATTGGGTATTTTTGTCTTTTGTTGTATATAAAAAAAAGTTAAAAGTGTAAGAAATAAATAAGAATATGCATTGTACATTTATCTGGAAGAGGTACTGTCCTTTACTGTACCACACAGGTTTATAAAAGCAATGTGAACTCAACCCCAGCGGTTAATACTATAATTAAAATATACTAAAAAATCTAACTTTTGAAAGGCCTTTTTTTGGGTAGCTGCTATGTTGGCAGAACGATAAGACCACTGAAGTTAGGATCAGTGAACATTTGAAATCTATCAAGAACAGAGACGATAGATATCCAGTGTCAAGACATTTCACCACCTGTCCATTGGGCTCTATCAGCACTTTCACATTCAGTGCATTAGAGCATACTGTATACAGAAACACACCAGGGGAGGCAACAGCGAGGCAGCCCTCAAGTGTAGAGAAATGTATTTGATTTATAGTCTTGGGTCACTTGCACCCATGGGTATGAATACCGATTGGGAACTCAAACATTTTCTTAAGTAAAACACCATCAATTATTTTCAATGTTGAATTATTTGGGATTTTACATTATTTGAAATAACAAACTCCAAAGGTGTTTTACTTATTTGATGGTTTCTGTAATATTTGTCTTTGAGCTAATTCTTCTTAACTAATTCAGTTCTCACAGTGTACATTTTATTATGTATATTGCGATATCGTTCTGTCAAACGTTATCATACTGTTAAAACGGTTAATATAGTATTTTCAATTAACATATATTGATTCTAATACTGTACATATGATCTTCCTGACTAATGAACAATATCGGGATGTTGTTTATACATAATCTTATGTCTCTATTGTCCTTACATATTATATATACTTTATATCATATATGTTGTTTATATATGTATGTTTGTTTATACATCAACATCCAGATGGCTCTGTTGGTCTTCCCCATTTGATACATCATCCCACTGGAACATATATACCAATAGACACATTTGTTTGCTGGTGGATTAATACAACTAGTTTTATTATGATAAATTCTTATATCCATTATCTTTTTGGCTATTATGTGATATTGGATAACTTTTGACTATATATAGAGTTAAAATAAAGTTTTGTCCTCAACATCATTAATTTCCAGGGATTGATGTGACAATATTGGTGGATACTTACCATCAAAGGTTATGTATATTTACTGTAATATACAGTTACATGGATATATCCTTAGAATCATGGATAAAAATATGTATAATGTGCCATGTCAAATAGTTTAACATTTAATAAATGGTTTAATGTGCTCCCCTTTTTAAGGATACATTGAATTATTTATATGTGCGTAGATGTGCCAAAATAATATTAATGTTTATTATTAACTCTTGGGATTTAATATATCTCAAAGGAGGAATCATACAGGGATTCAATTAGACTTTAAATACTTTGATTCCATTACAGGTTTCCTTCGTTTTGTTGTTTTTAATTATTTGATAAAGTCTATTGATGTAATTGTATGTTTATATTATTTTTCTTCCATGTTTTTTATGTGTTACAGATAATAAGATGACTTGAGCCTCCATCCAGTAGGTTTCTCTGTGATCGGCAGATGGATTGAGGCTTGCCTCATCCAATCTTGTTTGTATCACGGAATTCGCGCCAAAACAGCGTTGCATCACTTCCGGCTGGGGGCTAAGGTTACGGTATATCAATCACCTATTACAACAGAGAAATACACTCTGAAAAAGCGTCAAATGCGCGAAACGCGTTAGAGTGACTGACCTATATTCTATGTTGTCACCAGAGTAAATAAAGGTATTTTTAATTTAGCCGTTGGATTGTTGCCCCATATTTTTGCAATGCTATGCTCTGCTTTTTAACCCATTGGATTCTTCAGAGTCTCAAAATGTTTTATCCCTTATTACTATCTGTGTGTCATAAAACTCCACCCTAACTCCTCCTTTAGACAGTCCTCCAATTAAAATAAACTGATGAGCATGGCTCAAAAACAGTAAACAAAGTCCTTGATAAATTCATGCTGAGACACAACACAAAGGGATTCCATTTGTGCCAATATTGTTCCAAGATTGCCCTAGTACATGAACTGATGTGTTGTCTAAGATATGGAACTCGTAATAGTAAATATTACCTAGCGGCAAAAAAAGACAGGTTGCTGATAAGAATATTGTTTGATCAAACAGCATGTTTAAGATTAAAACTATGTAGCTATAGTGGTGCAATAACTGCAGAGAGCATGTCTCCAATTGCACTTTTTTTTTTGCACTATTGTTGTTTATTAAATATTGGACAAGATGAGGCGGTGCAGCTGCCTTGTGAAAAAGATGCAGACCAGGACTGGATCAAAGGTAAGTGCAAAGAGATTTAATGAAACATAACAGCCAGACGAACCACTTTTACGCGTTTCGCACGGGAGACCGCTCTTTGCACTTACCTGTGATCCAGTCCCGGTCTGCATCTTTTTCACAAGGCAGCTGCACCGCCTCATCTCGTCCAATCTCTGCTACTCATCTCGGTAGGAGCACGCCGATGCTGTCAGTGTTTGCATCCATGCCCAAACAGTGAGTTTATTCTTGTTATTACTGGTCCCACTCATATAAGACTTACCTCATGCCAGAGGCTATTGGGGGGACCGGACTACTGTTACACATTGTGGCTACGTGGGACATTTTGTTACACTGACAACTATTGTGATTAAGGAACACTACGATTACATATTTACCAAGTTTGGCATGCACTGAGAAGCGCCACTAGGGGATGTGAGACTCCCATTCTTCCTACTTTGTTTATTAAATAGACTTCTTAGTGGGCTTTTAAAAAAAAAGTAAATTAGTATTTTTATGGAAAGATGCAGAAAACATAAAGGGAACTTCTTAAACCCTCTTGCACTTCCCTCCAGATCCATCAAGATAGATACGTTCCATCCAAAATTCACAGCTCGCTACCAATTAATAGTGCAGAACTGCATTCTGTTTCTATAAAACAAAATGTCTGTCATATGCAGGCACAGTGAGGACATTTGGAAATTATTAATCCTAAAAACTAATTATGCAACTTCTTACTGTAAACATTAGGCTAACTGTATTTAAAATCTGAACTTGTTAATATATGATATAGAGTCAATCATACTGCCATCATTTTCTGTAACTTTGAAAACTACTGTATATTTCCTGATAACAGAAAGGGCATCCAACTAATCTGCTTGCATTTCACGTGGATAATGTTCAAATCCAGCACTACTCCCCAAAACGTTCTATAGCTGTTAAAATAACTAAAATGATGATATCTTCCTATCAGCTGGTCATTATTGTTTATGTACTGAAACAATATGCTATAAACAAACTTATCTTCTGAAACTTTGTTCACTGTAATGTACTGCAGGCTATTTAAATATTGAACGTTCTCCACAAAAATGAAAGATTATGAAAGCAGAAGAAATTGATATCGCTCAAGGAAGAAGCTGAAAAAAGTCTTTGGACATCCACAGCAAGTGGTGGCCGGACAAGGCCATGGAGATTCAGCACTACTTATGTTCCAAACACCCAGGGGCCCAACCCCTCTGATCTCAAATCAAAACAGGGCTTGATGCTCCTTAAATAAAGTGAAACCATTAACGCCAGATGGAAGGAATGTGATGAAATGAGCAGCATGGCACCCAAAATAAAGGTGAAGGCCTGACTTGTTTCCCATTCTTGTTAGTAGTACGGTGGGCAGCCGTGGATTAAATGTTGGGCACTGCGGGTTGCCTTTGTATTTATATGTACAAATGTTGGAAAGCAGTAAAAACCGCTTGAGGTTATGCACATGCAGGAGTTAAGCTGAGAAAGAACTTTGATCACTGTGAGTGTATCAGATACAGTATTGTATGCCTGGGGAGGGGAGCCCATTGTAGGGCATGTAGCCTCAAGTTATATATTGTTTTGGCTGGGTTACCAAAGTGTTTGTTCTGTGCCTTTTGTTTGGGAATAGAGGAGGGGTTGACCACCTGCTGAGGTGATTCACATTTGAAAGCTGGAGCATTGTTTAACCCCATATAGAAGGCAAAAGTTCAAGCACTCTGTCTTCCAAAAAAAAGTAATTTAATACAGCAAGAAATCCAACGTTTCGACCTCAAATGCAGTCCTTATCAAGGTGAGAGCTCTCACCTTTTTTGGAAGACTGAGTGCCTGGACTTTTGCCTTCTATATGTGATGTCTTGGGGACTTTGCAGGATGGCCCCCTCTTGTCCGTGGGCACCGGCAGGTGATACTGCTGCGGCACAGTTTATTCGAGCATTTGCCCGTTCTGTGCCGCAGCAGTAGCCTGGCGCGCGCCCGAGTGTGACGGGCGCACGCCGAAGCAGCGGAAGAGCGCCCTCCGATCGGGGCGCTCTCCCTACCGCTGCCGGGTCCGCCGGGTCCCCCGGAACCCCCTGCCGCTGTCCCGCGATCGCGGGACACCAGGGCTCCCTCGGGGAGCCCCTGGACACGCGTGCAGCGGGCGCACGCTCCCGATGACGCGTGACCGCGCGTCTATGACGCGCGGCACGCCGAGGGGCGGCCACTAGCAAGCCGGGAGATTTCCCGGCTTGCGGTACCGACCACACTTCAATAAAGTGTGTCGGTAGTGTATCTATCTATACGATTATTTTGTGTGCCAGACTACCTTCTACCATTGCATTGTTTAACCCCAACAGCCCAGAGAATGGTTGTCATACCGTGGAAGGGAGGAAGCTCCACAATAATGTTCATGGATAGGTGCATCTAAGGACTGGAGGGTATCGGCAGTGGTTGCAGAAGTCTTGTACCTCCGTCTTTAAGTCTGGCCACCACAAAGTCCACTTGAGAAGCTCACGTGTTTTCCAAATTCTTGGGTGGCCTGCGAGTTTGGATGTGTGTCCCCATCATTGAACCTCTTGCTGAAGAGAAGGGGGAATGAAGAGCTTGAATGGAGGAATGGTAATTCCAGTGGGCACCTTGGCCTGGGCTTCTGAACGTGAAGAAGCATAGTAATAGTCAGTGGTCGACAAATCACCAAAAAATCTACTCGCCGAACAAAAAAATCTACTCGCCACCTAGTACCACACGTGTGCTGCTTGGGCCAATAGGAGCTCGCCACGATGTTAAATCCACTCGCCCGGGGCGTGCAAATGTATAGGTTTGTCAAACACTGGTAATAGTGAACACTATCTTAAATGGGGGAATGATGGGACCCTTATCTATTGAGTCATTGCCGTCCGTGGAGAACTGGTCAGCCTTCCTATTCTTGGATCCTGGGCGGTAGGAGATCACATAATTAAAGTGACTAAAAAGAGTGCCCATCTTGTCTGACGAGTGTTTAGCCTGCATGCCCCCTTGAGGTATTCTAAGTTCTTATGGTCTGAAAGAATTGTGACTGCCATGCTGGTTCCCTCAAGAAGGTGTCTCCGCTCCTGCAGAGCCATTTTTACGACTAGGAGTTCTAAATTGCCCACATTATAGTTGTGTTCCACAGGAGAGAATCTTTATGAGAAGAAGTAACACGAGTGTAATCAACCCTGAAACTTGCTTCTCTGTGACAGGGCTGTACCTGCTCCAAACGTCAGAGGCAACAATGTCAACGATGAACGGGTGACAAGGATCGGGGAGTGTCAAGATGGTGAAAAGAGGAAAAGAGCTTCTTAAGCTTCAGAAAAGCTGGCTTTTCCTGCGGAGGCAAGTTCATGCGATCTGCCTGTTTTTTGGTCATGGCTGTGATGGGTGCAACGATTTTGGAGAAATCCTGAATAAATCATCTGTAATAGTACGTAAAGCAAAGAAATCTCTGGATAGCCTTTTAATCCCTTTGGTCCAGCCAGTCAAAAACAGCAGACCTTGGCAGGATCCATTTCTAGACCCTGGGCAGAGATGATACATCAAGAAAAAAAAGCTGGGGTTTCTTGAATTCACACATCTCAAATTTAGTGAAGAGGTTGTTTTCCAGGAGGCGCTGAAGGACTACCCTCACCTGTTGATGATGTTGTTCCATGGTATAGAATAGATGAGGATATCATCAAGGTGTACAATAACAGAGGATTCTAATATGTCTCTGAAAATCTCATTCACGAAGAACTGGAACATTGCGGGTGCATTGCATAAACCGAAAGGCATTAACAGGTACTCGTAATGTCCATTTAGTATTTTGAAAGCGGTTTTCCACTCGTCGACCTGCTCTATCCTTATAAGGTTGTAAGCCCCTCTTTAATCGAGTTTAGTAAAAACGGTTCCCCATGTAGATGGTCAAAGTGTTTGGTGATCAGAGGAAGAGGGTAACAGTTCTTGACGTTAATCTTGTTCAGACCCCAGTAGTCAATACAAGGCCCCAATAATCTGTCCTTCTTTGCCACATTGAAGAAACCTGCACCAGCAGGGGAACATGACTTGCGAATGAATAACTGCTTCAGATTCTTGTCAATGTACGTCATCATAGCCTTGGTTTCAGGTACAGAAAGAGAATACGTACATCCATGAGGAGGAGTTATCCCAGGAAGGAGATTGATAGCACAATCAAAGGACGATGCATAGGTAGTTTCTCAGCCTGTTCTTTGTCGAAGGCCCACCTGAGATCCGAGTAACAGGCTTAGAGCGCGGTTAAGTCTTCTAGTACAGGTAGTACGCTATTGCAGCTGTTGTCACTGTATTTGCTAGAACCCCATATTGTGGTAGTCCTACAGGTGGGCAGACTTTGCTTGTAGAGTTCGTAGCTCTCACAGGCATCTCTGTAGACTTTTTCTTCTTTACTTTGGTTTGTTTTACAACATCAGCAGTACTGTGCACACATTCTTTCTCATCAGTGATACTGGATGTGCACTTGCTAAGTAAAACTTCTGTACCTTCCTTGAGTTCACAGTGCATTGCTTGCTGCTGCAGTTCCTTGGCTCGTTGAAAAAAATAGTCCTCTGGCTGCTGCCTTTTTTCTGGAGCCACGTAGAGGCCATCCTCACGTCTGAATAAGGCCTGAAGGGACATTGCTCCACGTGGCTGTGCTCTTTACACCAGGAACATATTTTCTTCCCAATTCTTGCAGTCTAAATTTGACTTCAGCTGGGCAGCCATTTTAAATTCCCAGGGTTTTTTTTTCTCTCATTTCTTTTCTATCACTAGTGGTGGAGTAGACTCTGGTGACAGCATTACTCCCTTGTGTGGGTCACCGTCTGCCGCAGTCTTCCCAGTCCAAAGATGGCTTGTGGCTTTCTTCAGTGCAGTGTAGTTTTCCTGCCTGGATGTATAGCCCTTTAATTCTGGTCACCCCTGCATGTGATTCTTTGCTTTGTTGCTCAAGCTGTTTGCAGGAACTATGCAGGCAAAAGCACAAACATTTTCACAGGCAGTCTTCAGGGCCCCTTTGAACTTCAAGGGCCACCTCTCGTCCCACTTCTGACACCATATGTAAGAGACGTGTGCAGAGGTACGCCATGGAGACCATTTAAAGTGAAACTTAAATTAGGCTTTATTGCGCCTGTCCCTTTAACACATCAAAACATTCAAAATAAGCAAAAGAAAACCTACTCCACTTTGGAGAATATCTACACATGTACGTAGTCCAGCCCTCTCTAACTGGGTGGTTAGCTAAGCTAATTACCAGTCCATATATATATAACAGCCCCATAACAAAGTCTTAACTGTATCTTGTAGCTGTAGGGGAAGTCCTCTCTGCTTTCCTTGTGTGCTATAGCAGTATCAGGATTCAGGTTTAGAAATCTTGTCCCCTTTGTCTTGCTGTCAGCCTGCAATCTCTTTGCAGCTCAAGACATCTGTCCTTCCTGGGTCAGCCCCAATTGTGAGACTAAAGAATCCTCCTTCCTGTGTCTCACATGACACTATATCACAGAGCTCTGATTAGGCAGGTGAAGTTGGTTAATTGCTGGTGTGAAATTAACCAGCACACTGCTGGATTAGAGGCAAGTTTCTTAACAGGGTAAAATCCCTGTTACAGGGGCCTAGTGTGTGTGTGTGTGTGTGTGTGTGTGTGTGTGTGTGTGTGTGTGTGTGTGTGTGTGTGTGTGTGTGTGTGTGTGTGTGTGTGTGTGTGTGTGTGTGTGTGTGTGTGTGTGTGTGTGTGTGTGTGTACACCTGTCTGTCTGTCTGTATTTGGAGAGGGGGGCCTATTGTGTGTGTGTGTGTGTCTGTATTAGGGAGGGAGGTATATTTTGTGTGTGTCTTTGGGGAGGGGGATTATTGTGTGTGTGTGTGTGTGTGTGTGTGTGTGTGTGTGTGTGTGTGTGTGTGTGTGTGTGTGTGTGTGTGTGTGTGTGTGTGTGTGTGTGTGTGTGTGTGTACACCTGTCTGTCTGTCTGTATTTGGAGAGGGGGGCCTATTGTGTGTGTGTGTGTGTCTGTATTAGGGAGGGAGGTATATTTTGTGTGTGTCTTTGGGGAGGGGGATTATTGTGTGTGTGTGTGTGTGTGTGTGTGTGTGTGTGTGTGTGTGTGTGTGTGTGTGTGTGTGTGTGTGTGTGTGTGTGTGTGTGTGTGTGTGTGTGTGTGTGTGTGTGTGTGTGTGTATTTGGGGAGGGAGGCCTATTGTGGGTGTCTGTCTGTGTTTTGGGTGGGTGCCTGTGTGTGTGTGTGTGTGTGTGTGTGTGTGTGTGTGTGTGTGTGTGTGTGTGTGTGTGTGTGTGTGTGTGTGTGTGTGTGTGTTTGAGGAGTGGGCCTATTGTTTGTGTGTGTGTGTGTGTATATTTGTGGAGGGAGACCAATTGTGTGTGTGTGTGTGTGTCTGTCTGTCCATCTGTATTTGGAGCGTGAGGCCTATTGTGTGTGTGTGTGTGTCTGTATTCGTAGAGGGAGGTCTATTTTGTGTGTGTGTGTGTGCGTATTTGGGGAGGGGGGCCTATTCGGTGTGTGTTTTTTTAGGGAGGGGGGCTATTGTTTGTGTGTGTCTGTATTTGTGGAGGGACCTATTGTGTGTGTGTATGTGTGTGTGTTTATTCTGTATTTTGGGGAGGGGGGTTATAGTGTGTGTGTGTGTGTGTGTGTGTGTGTGTGTGTGTGTGTGTGTGTGTGTGTGTGTGTGTGTGTGTGTGTGTGTGTGTGTGTGTGTGTGTGTGTGTGTGTGTGTGTGTGTGTGTGTGTGTGTGTGTGTGTGTGTGTGTTGGTGTGTGCGTGTGTGTGTTTTTGGGGAGTGGTGCTTATTGTTTGTTTGTGTGTGTAGAAAGGAGAGGAGGATATTGAGTAGGAAGGGGGAGAAATACATATTCATATTCTCTCGCAGATTTATCTGGTATTATGAACTGTGCCACCTGGTTGTTCATAGCCAGAGCGATCTTACTATGAATTATCCTATCCTCAGTGGTTGCTCGCATGCCCTTATTGGAGCGGAGCATACGTGCTACTCTTAAACCCAGTAGCAGCTATGAATAATTTCTCACAGTTCTACAGCACTGGATAAATGATTCTTAACCAGAAATCCCATCTGGCAAATCTATAAAGGTTACAGCAGTACTGTAGCTCGTAATGAAGTGGGCCACTTTATTAAAGCAAATATCAAGTATTACAATTGTAACAGGATAGATCATTTTAGACGTGACTGCAGACAACCAAGGCGAGATGACGGGAACAAAGAACTTCAGGAAGAGCAAGAAAACACAGAGACAGGATAAGCAAGATTAAAGGGGATTCCCTTTACATCCCACTTCTGAACTCATTAAGCCTAATAGTCTGTCTCTGAACACAGCTGATCCAATTGATCTGGCTCAGAGCTCAGTTTCCACCCAGAGTCTTAACACTACAATTCACAATAGGGTCTAACCCTTACAGTTCAGAACAGGCCCCTGCCCTGTCCAAATTAACTGACATGTACTGTACATGGACAGGGACAGTAGACCACGAATTAGCAAATGGATAAGGGGCCATCCAACAGTATATTTTACTGCCATGCCACAGGGTTTTCATTCTAGACACACATTGATGAATCAGTGTTTGGGTGAGAACCCAAGCACCTTTGTACTGCAGATTGTATTATGCAGTATGTGGATGATTACTTTTACAAACAGCCACAAAAGAGCAGCATTATTCTTTGCTTGAAGAACTATAAACTTTAATCCTCAAAGCAGGACTTAAGTTGAACCGGGTGGATGGCCCCCTTGCCCGATCACACTTTGTTCCCTGCACTTCTTCTCCCACTCCAGTCCCAGCACTAGTCAGTTCTCCAGACATGTCGGCTGCACAAAGGGTTTCTCAGCCCTGCATGTCCAGGGACCTTGGCTATGCTTTACAGTGTGCACAATTACATGTTTATGCTTTGGGTAAATGTATACACACAGGAATAAAGGATTCACAGTTACAAGGTATACAAGAGATTACCAGTTATGATTAAACAGGGTAGCTTGGGGGTCTGGTGGCCAGATGTGTCGCTGCAATGGACGCGCAGAGGCCAGGGACAAGGTTTAACCTTTATTTTACTGGTCCCACTGACCCTTTCTGTCACAATGATATATATATATATATATATATATATATATATATATATATTTATTGTGATGCCGTCACTGCCCTCTAAGGGCTAGAATGGGGCAGTTGTGGGACTTTACAGCTCTCATAGAGTTAATCCTCCAGGAAAAGAATGTTCAGCTGCTAGTTAATTAGCTAATTATCCTAGCCTGTATAGTCAGGAAGTGATACAGAGACTCCCCACCCCCCATGCTGCCAGAGACACACTGTTGAGAGTGACACAGAGAGGGTGAGAGACGCTGCTGCTATACTGATCTGAAGGCACACACAGACAGCCCTGTGAGAGACTGAAAGGGGAGCTGCTGCAGGTACACTGGGTAAAGTAGGGAAAGAGTTTAGTTCTCCCATAATTAGTTAGGGACTAAGCAGTATTAGTCAGTACTCCTGGAAGGAGTTAGGTCTTTTGTTTCTGTTTTGTATTATGAGTTAACCCTGTACCTGCTTTGTACCCTGTAAATAAACCCCTGCTTAGAAAGTACAGTGTTTCCTGCCTTTGTCTGGACAAAAGATCCGACGCTGGGACTGAGACGTCACTATATATATATATATTTTTGTGTGTGTGTGTGTGTGTATAGGATGGTCATTGGACTCTCCCATACAAATTTACCCTTTCAGAAAAATATAAAAGTTCCAAAACGTATGAAATCACTGCCACTGATGCAATTATAGCATACATTTACTATTTCAAAATCTAAATTACACAACAGTACTTTCTTCATGACTCAAACGTTAATAGGAAGTATTGACCTCCAGTATAACCCAGGGCACTTTTTGCTGACATTTCCTGTTTGTATTTGTCTTGACCTAGAAAAAGCAGAAGAAAAAATAACAATGCGAATATTTTGTAATCAAATAAAATGTTTCATATTTTACCTTTACTGCTAGAGAGTACAGTACGTTATGGGCATTACCAACAACTAAAGCAGTTAAAACTTCTAAGATTTGTAAATATAGACAAAAAATCAGGACAAACTTGTGACTCTGGCTATTTTACAGAAATGCCACTACTTTTCTGTGTATATGAAATTCCAGAACCTGTTAAACTGCAAGAGCATACATTCCAATTAAGCAACAGAGATGCTATGATGACCAGAAGACATCATATGTACAGTATTATGATCTTTATGAGAACACTTTAAAGTGACAGAGAAGTCTAGAAGACTGACTCTAGCAAATCTATGGGGTTTATGTACTAATACAAGTTTGGAGCAGAACAAATGTGTTTTGACACATTTCATCATGAAGTACACAGTTGTCAAATATGGAAACCGTTTCATATATCTGGTGCAGGTTGTTAGAAACCAGAACATGTACAGTAGAGGCAACGTTTATTCTAACATTTGCCGTAAACTAGCCGGGTTACATTCTGGGTATGTGCTGGGTATGTGCTGGGTATGTTCTGGGCTAGTTTGAGGCACGTTTAAGGCATTTCTGCATTGACTAACGACCCATAGGATTAACACAGCAGGGATCCCTGGCAGTCCAATTCAGTTTGAATGGGACTGCCAGGGACCCCCGCTGTTAATCTGATAGGCCATTAATCAATGCAGAAATGCTGGGGCTAGTTTAAGGAAAGTTTAAGGCATGTATTCAGAATGTACGTGGGTGTTTCCTGGTTTTTTTGGGGAATTGCCACTGGTTTTTGTTAGAATAAGAGTTGCCTCTACTGTATGCTACAGTAGCCCCCTTTCCCTCTAATTTGAAGGGTCTACTAGTGCTGGCGGTACCTGTCGGCTGACAGGGATCTGAGCCTCCGCTACTGGGAGCCTGGTGTAACGAATATACTGTGTGGCAGCGCCTCCACTTGCACGGGATCCAAATTGGAGGGGATAACCCCGAGCAGGAGCTATTAATAACAGTCCACAGGTTATAAGAATAACAATAATAACATTTACTGTGAGTAATAACCACATACAAGCAATAGCAATACTAATGGTTACAGCTAAACCTCGCCGCGCAGGGCGTTGTCCCACCACCGTGTATCCCCACACCGTGTCCACAGTACCAGAGGTGTCCCTTAGTCACTTCACCCAATAAGTGTCCCCAAAAATGCCCACACCTCTAGGCGTGATTAGCGCCTTATTATACCGGTGTTTGTGATTGTTTGGCGAATGGTACCTGCTGGGTGTGTCCACACCCGGGCGCACTAACAATGAGAAGCAGGGTTCCGGCGATTCAACGATATCATCCGCTGGATGGGATGTTTCCCTCTGGAGTGACTTCCACAATGATGCTCGCTCACTCTCAGGCAGTCTGGTCCCAGACTGCTGCAGCAATAGTTCAAATGAAACCACTGTGGCCAGAAGCTAGCTAACCACTAAAGGGGCATGATCCCTAACTGAAGGGCCTTCCCTACAGCAGCCACAAGCTTTGGATGAGTTGGGGCCTATCTGGGGCGTAGGGGATCTCTGGCCTAGTGCAGAGCGTCACAGACCCCTGTACAACCTCCCCTAGCTGTGTCGCTGCTACAACTGCCAGCAAACCTCAGAGTTCCAAATGTATCAACTGCCTCACAGAAGAATCCTTTCACTTCCTTTTCCAGGTCTGGCCACCTGACTCCAAGCCCTGTGGCCTTCTGGGGGCTGTAGTCCCAGCGGAAACCCCTTAACATTGGCGCCACGTGCGCTATCTCTAATGGCTAGTGTTTTTATTTATTGCATTGGGGTGTCTCGGTGGTTTTTAATGTTTTATTATTGTGTCTTTTGTGCATTAATGTACTTTGATTAGGGTGCCCATTGAGTGCTATAGTGGCTTATCATGCCCATATTATTATATGGTTTTGATGTACCACTATACTACTCAACGGGTACAGGGTGGGTATAGTGGGTCCAGGGTGGGTGCTTAGGCCTCCCGGGTGGGTAGCGGGGCAGGGTGGGTTTACCCCTTAATTACTATAGCGGTTATTAACCGCTAAGGTGATTAAGGGGTTAGGGGCCTTTAGAATGTATTTACTATCTATGTCTGGCAACGAATTACAGGGACCTACAATATCCTGACGAGGACACCCTTCATATTGGGTGTGGTAAGTAGAACTGTACTTATTTACTTTATTTATGCTGGCTAATGTTGTGATTAATAATGGGCAAATAATCTATTATCCATATCTGGATAATAGTTATTTTGCACATTACTGTACTGTATGTGTTTGGGCAGGGGGGGGGATTGATTGAAATGTAGGCCCATGTTTTATTTTTTACACACAGGTTTGGTACCACAGGGCTGCGGGGACCCATGGAGAACCACCCGAGGACACCCGGACGCCCACGGGTACCATCCAAGGACCCCCGGACGCTCCACGCGTACCACCTGCGGACCCACGGGGGACACCTGCGGGGAAGAACAGGGGCCGCACAGCTGTGGGGGCCTCATGAACCCACATGGACCAACCGAAGGCCCCAGACCCCCGTGGGAACCACCTGAGGGCCCCCAGACCCTCATGGGAACCACCCGAGGGCCCCCAGACACCTGTGGGGATGACCCGGGGACCCCCAGACACCCACGGGACCACCCGTGGACCCTATTGGGGCCTGCTGTGACCCAGGGGACCACCCGGAGTCCCACGGCACCTAGTGGGGACCACCCGGAGGCCCCAGACACCCGTGGCCACCCCTGTGGGGCCTGAGGACATCCGTTGGGCCCCCCCGGGGACCTCCGTTGGCCTGGGGTATTAATCCTGTATGTTAAAAAATAAATAATTGTTTAACAGTATGGGGGGACACAAGGGGTGGGCTATGTATTAGATATTGTAATGTTTATTGGGGGCCTAGGAGGTGGGTAGTAGGGCTGTTGTGTGTATTTTTTTATTGTGGGTAGCGGGGTAGGTGAAAGGGGTATTAGCCCCAAGGCTGGGTGTTTAGGCTTTGCTGGGGGGGCGTAGCGGGAGGGGTTAACCCCTTCATTACTGTAGCGGTATTAACCAATGAGGTAACGAAGGGGGTTAAGTCCACCCGCTACCCCCCGCAAGACCTAAACACCCAGCTTTGGGGCTAGTACCCCTTTCACCTACCCCGCTACCCACAATAAAAAAAATACACACAACAGCCCTAATACCCACCTCCTAGGCCCCCAATAAACATTACAATATCCCAACAAGGGCCAAATACCCTCTTCACCCACCCCACTACCCACAGTAAGCCTGGCATGGTTTGTTAACCCCTTCATTGCCTGTGCGGTTAGTCGCTACGGTAATGAAGTGGGCTATAAATGCATTTTTCCTGCATCCGGTTCATGCCGGGGGTCTCTGGTGCGGGTAATAATGGGTATCAGCCGAGGACCCCTGGACACCCATGGGTACCACCTGCGGACCCACGGGGGACACCTGCGGGGAAGAACCATGGGCCCCATAGTTGTGGGGGCCCCGATTACCCACAGGGACAACCTGAGGGGCCAAGGCCCCCGTGGAAACCACTGAGGCCCTCAGACACCTGTGGGAATGACTCGGGGATCCTCAGACACCCGCAGAGATGACCTTTGGACTTCAGAAACCCGGACCTCATTGGAGCCCACGCATGACCCGCAGGGACCACCTAGAGGCCCACAGCACCTAGTGGGGACACCCTGGAGGCCCCCAGACACCCATTGGCACACCCTAGGGTGTAGTTTGGGGCCTGCAGACACCCGTCAGGCTCACCGATGCCCCCCGTCGGCCTGGGGTATTTATCCTGTATTTTAAAAAATAAATCATGGTTTTACATTGGTGTTTACTAAATATTTTTTAATATACATTTTATTCCTAGTGTAGTTGAGCAGGGGGTCTCCGGAGCATAACTGCGTTGGTTTGAGGTCCGGGGACCCCTTACTTCCCGAGATACAGGCCCCGCTATGGGGTGCCGGTATCTCCTATGCATTGGATTCCCACATCACGCAGGACATTTCCATGCATAGGAGATACCGGCATCCCATAACGGGGCCTGTATCTCGGGAAGTAGAGGGTCCCTGGACCTCAAACCAACGCGGTTCTTCTCCGGACCCCCCCTGATCATCTACACTAGGAATAAAATGTATACAGCAGGGCCCCGGGCATACGGTGGGTTCCGTTCTAAGGCCCGCCGTATAGTGAAAATCGCCGGAAAGCCGAACTGGCGATTTTCAGCTGTGCACATGCGTGACCCGGCAATTTCCCCATTGTACGCATGCGCAACCCGGCAATTTCCACCTTGTGTGCATGCGCAACCTTCGTTCGGTGGCAACAGCCCATTCTGCGCATGCGCACCTCTGAGCAGACATGGCAGCCCCCTTCTTGGTGACACCGTATCAACGGATCGCCAAAAAGCGGGGCGCCGAGAAGCGGGGCCTTGCTATATTAAAAAACATAAATTTCGGGCGAGATTTTTTCTGGGAGAGGCGGCTCTCTCTGAGCAGCTCTCTCTGCAGCAGAAATGAATCGCCAGGTTAGGTCTTTTCAGAGGGCCGATCCTATCGCCAGCGGCAAATCGCCCGTTTTGGGAATTTTGCTATGACAGGTAATCGAGGCATTCTGAATACCGTGATAGCAACGCTCCAAAAAACTGCGATATTAATGGCACGGAGATTTTTTTTATGAACCTTTTAGTGCATAGGCCCCATAGTGGCCTATTCTAGTAGCTCCAAAGTTGTCATTGCCAAACCACGCGGTTTAGCATTTTCAGAAGAAGAGGAATGAAATGGGGGAAAAAAACACTCTTCTCTTTTCTACATCTGCACTTTTCTTATCTCTAATTGGACAGAAACATTGTTGCACAAACAAACTAACAAACCAATTTCCCATGAGAGTTACATTGTACATTGAGTTACAGCTACATTGTAGCATTTTGTGCCTGCTTATTATTGTCTTCATGTACGCAGAACCTTGAAACCTTTTAATATATAAACACTGTTTTTTACATATTTCACGATGAGCGTTGTGCGCGGTGTCTTGTTCTGCTGTTTCTAGTTACCCAGGGTCCTGGCTACCCTATCTACAGCAGCAGACGCTCTCTCATCTATATATTTTGGTTACAGAGTCTTTTCATTATATCCACTTTTTTGTCACTAATATGGGCATTTGGTGTTAATTCACATATACACTGTATTCACATTTATTTAGTTCATTTTAGCTGCGCACTTGTCTTTTTATTGTGACTGTTCCCATGAGAGATGAGAGTGCCTGCTTCCCTTGCTTTATTTCAGGTCCAGGTATTAACAGAATCATTATAATGTAAAACTATGGTTACTATAACTATGGTTAACAGATCTTTATAGGTGAAAAAGGTACATTAAAAAAGTACAATAACACATATCATTTAAAATCAATAACTTTAAAATAGTTAGTAACTATTATTATTTTGAATCAGCAGTGCACCGGCATTTTTTCCTTCGTTTGGAATATTGCACATAGTTATTAACCCTGTTGGCAACATTATAACCAACGAGGGTCTTATTGCCAGAGCCAAGTAGGTCTCTATAGTACTGAAGTGAATGTAAATGGGTGTTTGTAATGAAAGAAAGAAAACACCAAATGCACAGTGATCATTAATATGACACATAATCATGCTTGTGATTCTATTTTAGGAGCAGTTTTAACTGATTAACTTAATTAGTGTGTGAGCTACAACATGTGTGTTAAAATGTATTGTGAATGGAGTTGTCAGGAGGAACTTCCTGTAGTACACAGTATACGCAAGGAGATTTTAAACCTGTCAGCCCCCAAGACATGTGAATAGCTTCTAGTGGCTTATGTCGGGAAAGCTGTTGCGAGATACATGGTTGTGAAATCATAGTACTGTACATTTTGTTCCACTTCTTTGTTCACCAAAGTAACACAATGCTTTTGTGGCATTTAACAACCACAGCATTGTTGTAAGCAGTTTCTTATACGTTTGCACAAGGTCATCTTTACTTGGTTCCTCCTTTAAAATACAGATATGTAAAGCACAGAAAATAATTATGTGTACTAGCTTTCTTGTTACTAGAATTTTAGGTATCACCATATAATGTGTGGATCAGAGTTATTTAGAGATGGATCTGACTCTAGTGAAAACTCATATATTCTAAATTAAATACTTTGTGGCATGTGTAAGTAGGTGGGAAGATGATGATTTTGTGGCAATGGTAATGATTTGGTAACAATGTATTGAATTAGAAATGGTGGCTTTTCCTACTTATCATAGAATGTGTTGGGCAGAACATATAAGGTTCATATTATGCAGAAGAGAATATAAGAGAAGGGCGAGTGTTGTATGGTGAAATTTGATATTTAAAGCCAGAGATCCGCAGTGATCAGCTTACTGCAGCGAGGCAGACAGAAAGCCGGCAAATAATTGCCGCATGCAATAAATACAGACTATAGCCTTCCAATTTTTGTACAGTACGTATGTCAGAGGGGGATAAATTAATAACAATGATAATGATTTAGTAACAATGTATTGATTTATCTGCCTATTGTATAATGTGTAGGGCTGTATGCTATAGGCCCAGATAAGGGTGTTACATCCAACTCAGGAAAAGTGTATAGCAGAAACCAGGACAGGAAACCTTTGAGAAATAATAGTTACTGCTCTACCTTTCCTCTGAGCATACTAAAGAAAGTACAGTAACACTTTATAAATAGGGCATATGAATTTTAAATCCCCAAATGGACAGCCTGGATAGTGGATAACAGCCTGTCGAGCTTAGACGGTCAACGTTGGCATTGCAAGATAATAAGTAAATGAGTCAGTGTAACTAATCTTGCCATGTCTGGGTTGGTTTATGTACCACTAACAACATTTCCACCAATTCAATGCGAGTTTCTATGCAATCATACTTTTAACGTTTAATACATAACCCCCAAAGTTTTCTCATCAATGTACTTTGGTACAGGTGTAAGGAGCTTCTCCTCTTTTCTTCTCTCTCTTTGCCATGGAATGTTACATGCAATGCAAGAATAAAGAGAGATTATTGTATCCTCTCTAACTAATGGAAAAGTTGATTATCACTAGAGAGACCTATTTTAATATAATGCCCGTAGACTTATTTACCTCCCCAACACACATTTTATACAACAGGAGAGATACCTGTGAATACATCTGAAAACACCTGAGATACCTGGAAATCTGATTATTTGTATATTAAAGTATATTCAAATGATAACATTCGCACATTTCCAGGTACAGTATATCTCTCTCCCAAAAAGTACTATTTCAGAGGTTGGATGGGAGTTAACATTATTAAACATAATTAAAATGCTTGGTTACTCTGATTGCACTATGATTCATTAGCGAAACAGCAAATTGATAGTGGAAATGTTTGAGAATTTTTTAGTCCTTAAACGTTCTGCAACCAGTTCTCCAGGATTCCAATTTGATCAAAGAACAATTAAAAAGTTTGCAAATACATTTTGGAAAGTTTTGCATGTCTCTGCTTCTCACAATCTGCCTGTTGTTTGAAATGTTTTTGAGGTGTTTGTGTGTATACAGCACTGTACATGAGTGACTCTCTTGGCATGGCTATTAAATAGAAGAATGAGCAAGCCAGGTAAATCCTTTGTCCTGCAAGTTATCCTTCCCTTTTTGCTGTATTTGCAAGCTCCCCAGGAAACACACAATCTCATAAGCTTTTTGATTGTTTATCGCTGTCACAGTTCTTTTGTTTACAGCATATACAGACGGGCCACAATTTAACTTCACCCTGCACGTCACTTGGAGTGGGGGTCCCTCCTTCTTAATGGGACTCCCTCTGCATTAATCCTACTGGTCCACACCAGTCTATAAGAGCTGTGCAGAGAGACCACAGAGAAGCGGTCCCTATATCTGCGTCTCCCTGCAAAGCTCTTACAGGTGATTGCGATGTTTCTGTTTACTTGTATGTACATAGGGCTTGAAGGGGGTCTCTGAAGCTGAACCCAATTAATTTCAGATCCGGGGACCTCCTGCTTCCCGAGGTACAGACCACCGTATCGGGTGCCTGTATATCCTGCAAGTTTAAATGTCCTGGTCACATGACCGGGACATTTAAACTTGCAGGAGATGCCAGCACCCCATACTGGGGCCTGTACCTGAGGAAGCAGGGGGTCCCTGCAGAAATGCGGTTCAGCTCCAGAGACCCCCTTCTTCAATCCTAGGTACTTTAAAAAAAAAAAAAACAGAGCTCCATTACATCAGTGGCTAACCGCTAAGGTAATTAAGGGGTTAAACACCAATACCGGACAAAAGAGGTAGTCAGGCAAACCAGCGTCAAGGTGGGCAGCAAGCAGGAGAATTGTTGAATGAACCGGGTGAGGGCAACTGCAGGCAGAGGGAATTGAGAGGTAAGCAGACAAACCATAGAAGTGTGTTTAGTCCAAAATGGTAAATGTACTCAATCTCAATTCCAACACAACATTTTGTGTTTCAAGGTACATGCTATTGGGAATGTTGAAAAGACAATCCGAAGATCAAAAGCAGAGCACAGCTGTGTGAAAAGATGGGGGCTAAACAGCAGCAAATGGGTTAAAAAATAAGCCTTTAATCCATGGTGAGTGAGGGATACAAAAAGAACACTCTGACGCGTTTCGGGACACAATCCCTTTGTCAAAGAGTATGCTCGCGTCTGTCAGTACTCACGATCTTATAGATGATCCCCCGCCCCCAAACGGAGACGTCACGCAAGATGAAATTAGTCATTATTTAAATCACTCTAATATTCACTTAGCACAGAGCACATTTATTTTAGATAGTGTTATGTTTTTATTACAACATAATTACTTTTTATTTGATAAACAATATTATTTACAGACACAGGGCACAGTCATGGGCACATCTTTTGCACCTTCGTATGCTAACCTCTTTATTGGATTTTGGGATTTTTTGGTGATATTAATCCTTTCAGAGATTATATTGTTTTTTACCGTCGTTATATAGGTGACTTAATATTAATTTGGTGTGGGGATGTACAAACACTGCATGCTTTTTTCGAATATCTGGATGCCAATACCTACAATTTAAAATTTACTCATACATTTCATGATACTCAAATAGACTCTGGATATACATCTCTATGTTGATGTCAATTTGAAGATACAAACTGATATTTTCAGGAAAGAGAACTCCCGAAACTCTCTGCTCAGCGCCAACAGTGCCCATCCTAGACCCCTACTTCGAGGTATCCCGAAAGGGCAGTTCCTGAGATTGAGAAGGATATGCTCCACTGAACAGGCATTCCTATCTCAGGCTAAACAATTGACAATGAGATTTAAGATTTGGGGCTATAGTTACACTGGCGACACACTTTATTCGAGCTTGGCTAGTCCCACGAATTCGGGTATACCCGGGTGTATTGAGGTTTCTGACTGTTTTCTGCCCGAGTGCATTGAGGTATTTTCCAAGCAGGGATTGAAGCATTTTATTCCCGCTGGCTGCAATAATGCACAGTATATATATATATACTGCATTACAATTCATGAATTTATGCCATCTGGTAGACACGCGAAGCATTGCAGCCTATTAAATCCTAATCATTATCATTTAACAGATCAGCCGCCCATCAGCCAGGCATGAACCCAGGCTGGGAAGGCAAATGCAACGGGGTTTGTCAGAGGTGAGGAGCGGCGCATTCCAGGTATCTGCCAGGTACATACCGGGTATTTGCTCGAATAAAGTGTGTCGGTGCAGTATGGAGATATTGCAGCAGCTTTTGAGCTAGCATTACATACTGATAGAATCCAATTACTAGACAAAACCAAAACAAAGAAACATACCTTTAAGAAGGGTAAGCCATACTCCCAAATAGATTTGAAAGATGAGATACCACTATTCATAACTACATTCTCTAAGCAAGCTCAACAAATTAGAGCTATTCTATGCAAACATTGGGAGGTTCTGAAATTGGACAAGGATTTGGATAGTCTCACTAAATCTAACCCAAAGATAGTCTTCAGGAAACGAGGACCATTTGGAGACATATCTCACCTAGTCTATTCTGTCCCAAGAAAGATACAATCATAAATAAAACTAAGGGCTTCCTTAGGTGTGGTGACTGTAGACTCTGCAGATATGCGACACCTATTACATTTATTAGAGATGTCCATACAGATCAGAGATACAATTACACTCCTTTATGACATGTAACACCAAGTACGTTATTTACATACTGAAATGTACTTGTGGTAGTGGATATGTAGGGAGGAAAATCAGAACACTCAGAGATAGAATGAGTGAACATGTGAGGAGCATCAAAAACAAGGATGAGAGATTCCCAGTAGCACGTCACTTCATTCACTGTCCAATGGGAACATTGAGCACTTTTACATTTAGTGCAATCGAACATATATACATCAACATTAGAGGGGGAGATAGAGAGGCTCTCTTAAATCGCAGAGAGATGCACTGGATTTATGCCCTTGGGACTATATTAACAACTAGATCCCTTATATAAAAAATGCAATACAGTGTATATTTGTAGATTCATTGTCCGTCATGCAGGTCTCCATTGTGACCAAAGCAGAGATGACCGCCATAGGATATTATGGTCCTACAAATACTATTAAGGAACCTATTTGAGGAAATGTTTCAGTTCACAGTCTAGATTCATGCACTTGGGTGCCATAGTCCCAAGGGCATAAATCCAGTGCATCTCTCTGCGATATATATTTATATTAATTGCCAATTCATTTTTTGACTCCCATCATTTTCAATTATATATGGTGAGCGGCAGTTTATTCATTGATTTGATATATCTATTCATTAAATAATTATGATATAGAATATATAGATAGAGCTCTATTGGTTCTTTTACTTGTTTATTCAACAACACATTAACTCCATCCTCCCTGTATTTTTATCTGCTTGTTTCCAACCATCTAGCTCTATATATATATTTATAGCCATCTAGATTTTTCCATTGTTATAACAAATTTAGTTCGTGTTTTTAATACGTTTATTAGTGGTATCTAATATGCTTTATGTTTATTTGTTTTATGTCTGTGGTTGTGTATTTTTTAGGTCAGCTCCCGTTCTGTGGCTTACGATCCCCGGTACCCATAGGAGGCAGGTCCTTCAGCGGCCGGTCTATTGGTGGATATTTTCCGCCAATGTGATGCATCTGCTGAGATTTTCGCGCCATTTCATCTTGCGTGACGTCTCCGTTTGGGGGCGGGGATCATCTATAAGATCGTGAGTACTGACAGACGCGAGCATACTCTTTGACAAAGGGATTGTGTCCCGAAATGCGTCAGAGTGTTCTTTTTGTATCCCTCACTCACCATGGATTAAAGGCTTATTTTTTAACCCATTTGCTGCTGTTTAGCCCCCATCTTTTCACACAGCTGTGCTCCGCTTTTGATCTTTGGATTGTCCTCTCTGCTACACGTTGGCGTGATGCACGCATCCGGATGAGCTGCAAGAGATGTGAGTACTCTATTCTCCCATTTCACACTGAGGAAATTGTGACTATTTCTACAGTGCTACTCCAGGGTGATTGTTCCAGTGGTTATAATGGACGGACCCATGAGCATTTATACATAGGTCTGTCTTCATCACAGGGACTGTCATATTATTCACTCACATAGGAGACATATCTGCACTGGTCTTATGAGTCTCACCAGGCTTTTATCACTTCAGATGATTTTCAGTACTTAGAACCTGTATGTACTATTTATTCCATTTGCTAACTGCGCACCGATATTCGGGATCTGTTCCTGTTCACCCTATTGGGAATGTTGACTAATTTGAGCGATCTTATAATATGAGACCAGATAGGGAGTCACCAGGTCCCTAGCTATGGTAGGCTTTATCAAAATTAAACCCAGTGGTAATGATTTTTTCCAATGCAGATAAAGGAAGAAAGTTTTTTCTGGATTTCATGCAATTCCTTGTATTTGATTGTTATCGGGAGAGTACGAAAGAGACATAAGATCTTGGGTAGGAAGGTCATTTTGGTGGCATAGATTTTGCTGATCCACGAGATATTATATTTAGACTACGATTCCAAGTCTTTCAAGAGATCTCATAACGGGAGGGTAATTTTCTTCAAACAAGTATTCAAAAGAGTTTGCTAGCTTAATACCTAGGTACTTAAGATTAGTTTTTTTTCTCCCACCTAAAAACAAAGTTGAGTGTGAAAAGCCTCACCATGTATGTAGGCAGATTGATGTTTAAAGCCTCTGATTTAGCACGTTTAATCTTAAAGTCCAAAACAGATGAGGCCAAATGTATTTAAAATGTTATAAAGAATCGGTAAGGATATCAGAGTCTTGGAGATCAAGAGCACAATGTTGTTGGCGAAAAAGATAAATCTTATAGTAATTATGAGAATTTAGAGTGGCTCCAAGATATCTTACTATATTTCTTAACAGTTTCCTCTAGAGGTTCATTACAAAGGGTGAAGAGGAGAGAGTAGACAACCATAAGGTTCAATATTAAAGGCAAAGAGGAGAAAGGGGATAACCCGGTCTTCTGCCATTTTTAATCAGAATTGGATCGGATATGAAACCTGAGGTGGGTATTGTGGACACTGGAGAAATGTAAAGATGATAAGAAATGACCACGTGATCCAAAGGTTTTAAGAGTATATTGGCGATAGCACCAGTCCACTATCTCAAAAGCCTTTTCAGTGTCCAATGACAAGAATATAGATGGGGCACCTTGAGCCTTGACTTTTTAAATAAGGCTTATAACTTTTCTTGTGTTGACTGTGGTCTGACAATTAGGTATTAAACCTACCTGATTCGCATGGATTAATCTTGGGAGGAAATTGTTGTCTAGTCACAAGGATTTTCACAAAGATTTTAATATCAGTGCTGGTTAACGAGATAGGATGGTGGCGTGCACAAGAGTTGGGATATGGGATAACGGTGGTTTGGGATATGTCTGGAGTTGTATTGAGAGTAAAGTATGAGGTAAGACAAGGAACTGGGTATTTTTGCGCCAAGGGCAAGTTCCACCTATTGCACACCCACCACCCCATTTTTCTTTTAAATATGTATTTGTAAATCTCTTGTATGTTCTCTTACCCCCTTGAAACACAAGCATACTCAACCACTCCTCAAGTCTCCATACCCCCCAAGTCTCTCTCACTCTCCACCATGTCCCTATATGTGAGGGGCACGCTCCCTCCTCCACACGTACGCACACACTCCTCCCTTCTTCATCAACGCTCTCTCTCCCTCCTCCACACAGCCGCCCAACCTGTACCTCCTAATCTGCTGCGGCACTGAAAGCTGCCTTGTTTTCCCCACCCCCGCCCCCTCCTCCCCAAGTTCCACCTCTGGGTCTGATTATCAGAGCACTTAGTATTTCTGCAACATTTAGGAGGGAATCGTGCAGTGTCCACAGCTGAGGTGAGACCAGAATCTGGACTCCCTTAAATTGCAGTTCAACCTGTTCATGATCGGACCATGTTATGTCATGGATTTTGTTCAAACAATCCAGGAGGAGCATATAAGGGGAAATAAGACAAAGAAAAGACACAATATAAGTACAGATGTATGGACAATAAAATGTGGCATGTAGTGTAGTCTTGGCTCATATATCCAGCCTACTCACAAGATGCAGATGAATAAAATGCAGTTTGCAATTAGGGCTGCTACCCGTGTGGAATGAATGCAGTCAGGATCCCCCCTCAGAGGCACACTCAGCAGTATGATGGTATATAGGAGAGATGAGAAAATGCTACATAGCGCGATCAGGCTTATAGACAAAATCTTTATGTAAAAAGAATATAAAATGCGCACTTACAATGTGCAAGATAAAAACAAGCATTTATCACTTAATAAGTGAAAACAAAGGGTCACCGCACTGCTCACTGCCTTCCCTGGATTCTCCAAGCTTCCCCCACTTGCAGTCTGTTGACGGAGCTTGTTCTGTTGTGCCCGTCAGAGCGTGTGATGTCACGGCTGCAGGGCTGGTGAACTACGGATCACCTTCAGGATCAGAAAGGTACCAGGGGAGGCGGTGAGCAGTGCGGTGACCAATAGAAGGTGCGGGCCAAATAGAAGGTGTACTCTTTGTGGAAGGGATAAATACATCTCTAAATGTCTATCAATTCCTTCATCAGTTGTTTTAAGCTACTTGGATGTTTATTATCTTTGGGCTTAGGCAAGGAAGATGTTTTGGATGTATCAAGGTTGTCGTGTAGGGAAGATTGAAGTCAGCGTCCACAGTGAGGCTACCTTTGTTATAACCAACACGATGTGAATCCACAAACTTTGCTATTCAAGGCAGCAGCTCTAGCATCAAACTAAACTAAACAAGTTGCTGGAAAACTCCATTGTCACAGTACACCTTTGATTATTACTGATCACATCTGTAGCTAATACATCTATTAGCATAGCTCCCGGGTATCTCAGATGTGCTCCTTTTTGTGCTCAAGGCACATTGAAAGTTCAATCAGGAAGAGGAAGTGGTATGACTTTAAAGGAAGCCAGGAGAATGGGGCTACATGTTTGAACAGTATAGTTCCAAAGTATTCTGTGACAGTACAGCTACCCGGCATCTGGTTTAGTTTAATGCTAGAGCTGCTGTCCTGACTAGCAGAGGCTAATGGTTCGGGTCCTGTTGGGACCGACACATGTATCCCCTTCACATCACAAGGTGCCTTAGACTTATCTGTATAGGTCTTATGACAATCTTTTAGTAGGTGTGGAGTGTGAATCATGGAAATATACCTTGTATATCTCCCAGGTACCTCAGGTTTCCACATTTTTAAGCACAGGTGTCCTTCCCTACACTGGCGACACACTTTATTCGAGCTCGGCTAGTCCCATGAATTCGGGTATACCCGGGTGTATTGAGGTTTGTGACTGTTTTCTGCCCGAGTGCATTGAGGTATTTTCCAGGCAGGGATTGATGCATTTTATTCCCGCTGGCTGCAGTACTGCACAGTATATATATATATACTGCATTACAATTCATGAATTTATGCCATCTGGTAGACACGCGAAGCATTGCAGCCTATTAAATCCTAATCATTATCATTTAACAGATCAGCCGCCCGTCAGCCAGGCATGAACCCAGGCTGGGAAGGCAAACGCAACGGGGCTTGTCAGAGGTGAGGAGCGGCGCATTCCAGGTATCTGCCAGGTACATACTGGGTATTTGCTCGAATAAAGTGTGTCGGTGCAGTATGTTATTTTGATTGAATATATTTAGAACTTGAGACTCTACTAAAATAGTGTTCGCACTCTCTCTTTCATTCATTGTTTTTTGCTCTTTCTGCTCGGATTTGCAGATCCAGATTGAAACCGCTTCTAAAAAAAAAAAAGAAGCTTTTCCACAGAGTTTAGACATGCAAGAAGGGCTTACAGAATACCAAAACCTGCAATTATGAGCTGAAAGGGCACTTTCCACATGAATTCGCAGCTATTAAATTATCCCACTCTCTGCTTTGGAGGTTTTGTAATCTGAAATAGCTAGTTCATGCTTACAGGCGGTCCTCTGTTATCCGACACAATGCGTTACTGAAAATTACGTTGGATAGTGAAGCATCGGAAAGCGAAACCCATTTTCCCATAGGAACTGTTAAACATTAAGGTTCCGTTTTAACACACAATTACACAGAATATTGTGTACTCAGGCAATAATATATGTGTAACGAATTTTCTGGCCTAGCCTGACCCACCCAATCTCACATTGGCCCCTGTGGTCTAACCGGCCCCCATTACATGGTAGTGTCTGGTGGTGCACCTGTTGGCAACAGGACTCCTGAGTCTCCCGCATGCTGTTGTGTGGGGATTGCCAACCCAAACAGGCAGCTGAGGTAGTGGGTTTGAGTCCTACCTATATCCAGTGCAGCGCCTCCACCTCATCAGGATCCCTGCGTCCGCAAGGGGATGGTTCTGATGAGGAACTCCTCCGTGGTGCCTTCCTCTGCGGAGTAATTCCAGACTCACACATGAGGGTGTCTTTAATCAAGGTCATCTTTATTGTTGCTTGGTGTATGTGCCAGCTGCCCTTCGCAGCAAACAGCTTAGCCACTCATCTCTCTGCTGCACTCCATCTGGAAGGTTCCTCCTTCTCCTAATGGAGTTGCTTTCCACCTCTCCCCTCTAGGAGATTCACCAGCTTGTCTCTCTTGAGCTGCCCAGACTCACAGCTATTGCATCAGCCTCTGCAACACTGTTGCAGACCTCCACATGACTCTCCTGAACAGAGTCAAAACACCAACTGAACTGAACTGCTAACTTTAGGCAGTGCTGTGTCTTATATGACCTGCAGAAAACAGACACCCTCTGTGTCACTTCCTTTGGGACATATGACACCTCACCAGGGTTTGAGGGCAAACCTCCATGATTGTTACTGGCAACCCTGCATACTTACCAGGATTACTGCCAGCATGAAAGAGTTATGTACACCAATTTTACACATGGCTACATATGCAACACACACATAGATTATTATATAACATTTCTATTTATTGAATCCAGACCTGTATAATAAAACTATATACTGTACTGTACAGTATGATCAATATCAATTATTGGAGGAAGGTAATTGGGGGGGGGTATCTTGAAGGGATTGGGAAGGACTTCTTGGAGGCGATTGGGAAGGGCTTCTTGGAAGTGATGTAGGTGGATTACACCCAGGAGTCAAAGGTGAATTTTAAGATTTGGTCCTCTTGAAGACGCTCTTTAATGATGTCTGGACAGATCCTTTCATTTTCTGCCTGTAGATCTCTCTGTAGCAGCTGATTAGTTTGGACATCCCTCGAGTCATTGAAGAACTGCGTTCAATGTTGGGGTCATTTTCCTCAAATATAGCCATGACACCATCAATGTGCCACACTCAACATTTTTGTTGTTAATGATTTACGAGGTGGCATCACTTCAGCAGATTGTTGTGCCTCGTCATGTGCAATGTTTTCCTGTTCTAATTGCAGTAGGTCTTGATTACTCAACTCCATGGAATGTGAGGCTAGCAACTCCTCAATATCCTTTGTTTCAATCTCTAAGTGGAGATCTTTACCCATTTGCACAACACAATCAGAGACAAAATCAGGGCAGACTTTAAGCCAAACACCATTTAAATTGGATTGTTTCACTGCATTCCATGCCTCTGCGATGTTTTTTACTGCATGGAGAATGTTATAACCCTTCCAAAATTCTTTGAAGTTTGGACCTCCTTCCTCATCAGTTGCTCTGATGGCCTGGGCAAATGTTCGCCTCAGATAGTAGGCCTTGAAGGAAGCAATGACCCCCTGGTACATAGGCTGGATCAATGAGCTGTTTTGGGGGGGGGGGGGGCATGAGCACAACCATAATGTTTGGATGTAAGTCATCCAGGAACACACGATTGCCAGGAGCATTATCCAGGAGTAGCAATGCTTTAAAAGCAAGATTTTGCATTGTGCAATATAATTCCACATCAGGAACAAAATGGTGTTGGAAGCAGTCCTCAAAAAGGCTCAATTTTACCCATGCCTTATGGTTAGACTTCCGAATCACTGGAAGTGTGGTCTTTGCATAACACTTAAGTGCCACAGTATTTTTTGCTTGGTAAACAAGCAAAGGTTTTAGCTTTAAATCACCTGCAGCATTTGATCCAAGTAGAAGAGTAAGCCTGTCCTTGGCAACTTTAAAACCAGGCATGGATGTTTCCTCTTTTGCAATGTAAGTTGTACTGGACATTTTCTTCCAGTAGAGTCCAGTCTTGTCAACATTGAAAACTGGACACGTGCAATAGCCACCATCCTCTATAATGTTTGCTAATTTAACAGGGAGCATTTTAGCTGCCTCCTTATCTGCACTACCAGCTTCCCCGGTCACTTTAATGTTATTCAATTTTGCCCTGTGTTTAAAATACATAAGCAAGTGGCATAATTATGCCCCTTGATTTTGAAAAAGGCCTTTTAGGCCGAAACGTCAACTATTGGCTATCATTAAATCACTTTTCTAGCAGAAATTCGTAGTGCCTAGGTTCTTCCTTTCACACATGAAATTGGGGGTACCAAGCAGAGATTCCTGATCAGGAGCACTGGTATTTCTTCCAATTTTTGATTTCTTTTGGGGAGCGCAGCATTACCCTTCAAACGTTAAAATACATAAACCAGCCCTTACTCGCAGTGAATGTTTCATCCCTGGACCTTTTCAATGCAGGTTCTTAATGTCCTCAAAAAGACTCAAAGCCTTGGCGTGAATTAAGGCTAAACTAATGGACAAATGACACTGGGATTGATCTTCCAGCCACATGATGAGGAGTTTTTCAACCTCAGCAATATGTCCATCACGTTGCCTTATTGTTTTTGCTGGAATAGGAGTTGAGCCCTTTACCTGTTCCAATATTCTGGACTTGTCTTTCAGAATTGTCACAATTGTTGTGCAAGGTATATCCAATGAGCGGCCAATTTCTGTATTGGTCTCTACTTTCTCTGAATGCTTTATGATGTTTAATTTTACCTCTAAAGTAACAGGTTTCCTATTCCGTTTACCATTTCCAAACATTCTTTATCTTCTGTATTTGTATCTGTATCAGGGGAATTCTTCTTTCAATTGTCCAGTATTCATAGCTAGTACCTACATCATGTATTTGGCCTCTAAGGAGGGGCAGTTGAGAGATGTTTGGCTTCTCTGGAGATATACTTCTATTCTGTAATTTCCTTAAAGCCTTCTCGACCTCTGTGGTCTTCTATGGTTTAGCCTCATTCTGAACATGAACCTCTTTTGTGCAGTAACACACCAGGTCATACTCAGTCTCTGTTATCGGGGTTCCACAGTCAAAAGTCCAACAACTGTATATTTGAATGCTAATTTTCATTTTGGTTAAAGGGGCATTTTTCCATAGCAATAGTAGTTTGCCCATGTCTTCACCATTTATTGAACGCAATAAGATGACTTGGCCTCTTTTTCACCATTATTTTGTGGGGGGAAAAAAAGTTTAACAATCTGTGGAGTTTATTGAATTTAGATTTTTGTGTGTACAATAAGAGCAACGCTACTGATAGGTAGACTCCCTCTCTCCCTTATACTTCAGATCACCAGACCATCTTTCTCTCTCTCAAACATGATCGAACACAAAATATCTTGTGCCAATTAGGTAATAATTGCAAGTCCATTCTAATTGACAGAAAGGGTCAAAGAGCTCCGTGGAGAAAATGAAAAGGGAGCATACTGGACTTCCATCGTGTGGAATATGACTTCTTGTTTATTTATTTATTTATTTATAAAATATTTTACCAGGAAGTAATACATTGAGAGTTACCTCTCGTTTTCAAGTATGTCCTGGGCATAGAGTAAAACAAATAGTACATGGTTACAAGTACAGTTACATAAATGAACAGGGTATACATTATATACAAGACATTGCGTGCACAGTTAAAGAAAATATATATTATGAGCGTATGAAACAGTTACAGACCAGGTTAAAATGTGAGACAGCCTTAGATTTGAAAGAGCTTAAACTGGTGGTGGCTGTGAGAGTCTCTGGTAGGTTGTTCCAGTTTTGGGGTGCACGGAAGGAGAAGGAGGAACGTCCGGATACTTTGTTGAGCCTTGGGACCATGAATAGTCTTTTGGAGTCTGATCTCAGGTGATAAGTGCTGCAAGTGGTAGGGGTGAGGAGCTTGTTCAGGTAGCTGGGTAGCTTGCCCATGAAGAATTTAAAGGCAAGACAGGAAAGGTGAACTTTGCGCCTAAACTCTAGTTGTTGACCAATCTAGTTCTTTGAGCATTTCGCTGTGATGTGTAGTTGCATTGGAGAACAAAACGACAAATTGAATTGTAGAGGGTGTCAAGTTTGCTAAGGTGGGTTTGGGGAGCCGAGCCATATACTATGTCTCCATAGTCAATAATTGGCATTAGCATCTGCTGTGCGATACGCTTTCTGACCAGGAGACTTAGGGAGGATTTGTTCCTGTAAAGTACCCCTAGTTTGGCATAGGTCTTGGTTGTCAGGGTATCAATGTGCATCCCGAATGTTAAGTGGGAGTCAAACCATAAGCCCAGGTATTTAAAACTAGTGACAGGTGTTAGGGTGGTGTTAGCGTTTGTTCTCATCAGGAGCTCAGTCACTGGAAGCTTTACAAATTTAGTCTTGGTCTTGTTGTTCTGGAAAATGACAGGTGAGGGCCTAAACCGCTCATCTCCCACCTGCAAAAGCACACAAATACCCATAAAGGATCAACAAGGTTACTGCTTTTATTTAAAAAAAACCTTTAATAGATCTTTTACCAGAAGGATATACTACCAGGTTACTCCTATTATACGTCCAGATCCAAATAACAATGCAACCACTTATGAACCACCCCTTGCACCCATTCCCCGCTGTGCACAGCAGTTAGGTTCAGGCCCAGGGTGGAAAACGTTCCTTCACTACTTTCCTTTAGAGGTCATATGATCCCAACAAAGATTGGTCAATCTTAAGGGGACCAGTCTGGCATGCACTCATAACTGTCAACGGCTGGCAATTTAAATTTCTTAAATTGATCATGGCTACGCCACCAAGGAATAGGCAACCTCCAGACCCTTTCGCAGTTTAACATTAAACATGTCCTTGCCTATGTCGGCCAGGTAGCTACAGTACTGTCCCCCTGAAAAACCCTGGTTCTGCACCCTCCAGTTTCAAATGCCATAACACAACACCCTCTAATTGTAAAACAAAAATTGCCATGCCCTATATATTGCAAACCTGTTTGTTTTTTTTCAATTCCCTTTTGGACTTGAGCACGCCTCCATCAGGTATACATGGATTGCTCTACTACTTCAGTATATTTCTATACCTAGAGTAGAATTCACTTAGATGCACACCACAAACATTTAAAATATAACCTTTATTGACATTACATAAAACATATATTTCCGATAATGTAGGTGTAACCAAGATTAAAAATAGATTAAATTAAATTTGACGACTATCTGTCATCTAATATCTGTCATCTAATCTAGATATTAAGCCACTAAATAGCAAATAAAGCTAATAATCTAGGAGATACAAGGCAGATACAGCCGTGGTATAGGTAGACCACCTAGGACCAAAACCTAGTTTGCACCTATAAATCCCATATATTGATAGTACCAAATAGGTGCATGAAGTTACAATCATAGGTGGGGAGCTCACTTGAAAGAAAATAAGGTATGAAAAGGTCCTCATACCGGACTACTGCTCCTAATAAGGTGGTAATACTAGGTCAGATACACATAGTGATTGTCATAGATATAGTGTGATCCAGACAGAGACTAGAGGTGTATGCAGCAGAAAAGGTGGAACTCCCTAAGCGAGCAGGTTCAAATGTGGCAAAAGCCTAATATCCTGACCCAACACTGCACCAGAGTCACACAAATATTACCGCAGATGTTATGAGCCTTAGGCACCACACATATACTGTTGCGGCAGCTTTTATTCTTACAAATCACCGGCTTTTACCTGGCTTGTTCCTGGAATGCCACGCTGTTCACCTGGAGCATGCCGCGCTCCTTTTGCCTTCCCAGCCAGGGGTCATGCCCGGCTGACGCGCGGTTGATGGGTTTATTGATAATGGTTCGGATTTAAATAGGCTGCAATGCTTCGCAAGTCCGCCAGATGGCAGAAATTCATGAATTGTAATGCGCTGAATCAGTAATGTGTCGGCTTGCAGGTGTTTCGTTTAAAAAAGATACTGTACCACAGTGTGCCATTGTAACTTGGCCTTGGCCTTGAGACTGAAGGTAGAGTTGCCAAAATGTATCAATTTAGGCTTTTCATATTAAAGAAAGACAAAGACCAGTTTCAGTTTGTGTTACACTATTCTGCTGAGACTCACCCGCCATGAGTGTTCAAGTGCAGCCTGCTTTCCAAAAACCTGACAGAAGTTACGCGTATTTGATATGGGCCGCGATTAATGCAACAGAGGATAAGATGGCAACAGTTGCTCAAATTTATCAGTATTTTATCGAAAACTATGACTTTTACAAATTTTCGCCAACTCCTCATATGTGGAAGCGTGCAGTAAGGAAAAGGTTATGTAGTGACCCCTGTTTTCACAGTATTGAGCCCCAATTTGTTGGAGAGAATTGGTGTGTATCACCGGGTTTTTCCCGTATCTATGATCATGGAGGCGGCAAAAGGCAAAGGGTCGTGTTAAAACCAACTAAGAAGCGACAGTCGCTGCCAAGCAATGCACCAGCACCAGCACCAGCACCGGCTTCAAATGACGGTCCCACTGTCAGTGACAACCCTGAGCCTGAGGCTGAGCTGGATTTGGCGTGCAGTTTTGATGAAGCTTGCATGTACCTAAGAGATTTCCAGCCTCATCTGCTGACTACAGGTGGACTAGTCCCGCTGCCAACTATCGACGTGGATGAAGAAGAAAGCTGGACTGGCAGTGGACCAGCGCCGGCGCAAGCTGAATGGGAAATTCAATGGTGAGTACTGTCTTGTTGCCGTATTATTTTGGTGGGGCTGGCTGGTACTTCTTTAGGGGGCTGACCATTACTGTACATTAAAACTTTTCTTTTTTTTTCCTCAGAAAAGAAAACGGCTAATGGGGGGATTTCTATGGATAATATTGTACTGTATGCTGATGTTTTCTGGCCGTACAGTATACTGTGTAATAAACCCGAATAAATAAATCTATGCATTTATTCTACATATTCAGTATCGTTTCATTATGTGTCTTCCACAGTATACTGTACAGTGGTATACAGTGCCTAACATCTATGGGCAAAAAGAATTTTATTCCTAGGTGCCCTAGAACAGAAGTTCCCACGCCAATTGCCCGTGAACTTGACCGCAGCCCTAAGTAGTTCCCACGCCAATTGCGCGAATATAATGTAACATAACCCGATCTGTGGGTCTGAGCGGGTTGAAATTTACCTGGTCCTCATGCGGGAGGACCCTTGCCATAGTGGCAAAATATCAGCCTTGCACGACCCCCGGAACCGGAGGTACCAAAAGACAGTTTAAAAGCACATTACCAAAGTGGCTTTTTTTCTGCCATGCAAGTCAATGGCAGAAACCTAAATTTTAACATCACCCTGACTCCGTTCTGTTGCCACGAGAGGGTCGCAATTTGCCATGCAATCCTGCCGCAACTAGGACTACATGGTCACCGAATCTGAGCCCTCTAGGTCGAACAGAACCGGAGTTGTGGGTTCCAGGTTTCTGCTCATTCTGACTTAGCCGGTTCAAAGCTTTCTCCGCCATTGCGCTCAATGATAGGACCCTCCTCACCGGCGTGACCCTTTCTCGCCGCCATTACTGCTCGGACCATGTTGGGGTCAAGTGAGGGGGTTCCTAACATCTAGGGGCAAAATGAATTTTATTTCTAGGTGCCCTAGAACAGAAGTTCCCACGCCAATTGACCTAGTTCCCACGCCAATTGCCGTAGTTCCTACGCCAATTGCGCGACCAGGCAGTTAAAAAACAGTGCAGCAAGCCTCTACATTTGTTACACTGGCAAAAGAGCAGATGGAAACAATGTGAGGCAATTCAACATGTTCTTTTATTGGTGGAGTCAGTACAAAAACATTTATTTACAATGTTGAAACATTTAAAGTGCACAGCAATTCTAACCATCAACACACAATAATACATTCTGCAGCCTTTATTAAATTCTTCTGCCACAAAACATTTTTGGTGCATGGGGCAAAGGGAGTTAAAGTGACTTGCTTTTTATGTACTGTATTTGGGGGTTGTCTTTGGGGGTTTATTCATCAAATTATTATTTTAAACTGCCTTTTGAAATTACAGTGCTGTTAACTATTTCAGCCACACACCTCCAGAGTTTTTAATCCCTCCCTAGCCAAGCGTCAATCGGCTGAGTCACCCTAGCCTACCATCCCCCTCTCTCCACTGGGTCGTTGATCTTCTGCATATTGCCATTGTGTTCTTAATCCGCCCATAGCCGAGCTACAAACACTCAGCACGCCTGCGTCTAATTACACCATCCCCCTCCCCCAACCCTTAGAGGCCTGTTGTTTGAACGGTAATGCTTTGGAAAATCCCCTCTCGAATTTGAAATGTAAATCTGATGTGCACAGCACTGTGAGAATTGAGAGTACACTGATACAGTATTTCATCAGGGTGTGAAAATATTTGTCAGTCACTATGGTTTACAGTCACATGTTTTTAATACAATACAGAACATTCTTTGATATCTTTAAAATAAAAATATATCAATCCTGTATATACAGTAAGTATAATGTAACATAACCCGTTCTGTGGGACTGAGCGGGTTGAAATTTACCTGGTCCTCATGCGGGAGGACCCTTGCCATAGTGGCAAAATATCAGCCTTGCCCGACCCCCGGAACCGGAGGTACCAAAAGACAGTTTAAAAGCACATTACCAAAGTGGCTTTTTTTCTGCCATGCAAGTCAATGGCAGAAACCTGAACTTTAACATCACCCTGACTCCGTTCTGTTGCCACGAGAGGGTCGCAATTTGTCATACAATCCTGCCGCAACTAGGACTACATGGTCTGAGCCCTCTAGGTCGAACAGAACCGGAGTTGTGGGTTCCAGGTTTCTGCTCATTCTGACTTAGCCGGTTCAAAGCTTTCTCCGCCATTGCGCTCAATGATAGGACCCTCCTCGCCGCGTGACCCTTTCTCGCCGCCATTACTGCTCGGACCATGTTGGGGTCAAGTGAGGGGGTTCCTAACATCTAGGGGCAAAATGAATTTTATTTCTAGGTGCCCTAGAACAGAAGTTACCACGCCAATTGACCTAGTTCCCACGCCAATTGCCGTAGTTCCTACGCCAATTGCGCGACCAGGCAGTTAAAAAACAGTGCAGCAAGCCTCTACATTTGTTACACTTGCAAAGGAGCAAATGGAAACAATGTGAGGCAATTCAACATGTTCTTTTATTGGTGGGGTCAGTACAAAAACATTTATTTACAAATACAGTACAATGTTGAAGCATTTTAAGTAACATCTCCTTTATTAAAGAAACAAAGTACTGTATACAGTACAGTACAGTGGGATGGTGCGCAACACTGTCAGTCAGACCTGCACCAGTTCAGTCCTAGAGGGCAGCAAACAGGGAAGGTTTTCAGGGCAACATTGAAAACCTTGCCTGTTTGCGGCCCTCAGGGACTGGAGTTGTGCATGTCCTGTGAAAAAAAAACACAACATCTCCTTTGTTTAAGTACAGCAGGTACTGTAGGGCAAAACATGTACAGTACAATACAGTTCAGCACAACAGTATGGTCTGACTGACAGTCCTCCACATTGTCCATCCATGGCCGATTCCTTGCATGGAGCAAAACGCCATTAATGCAGTCTCTAACGCCTTTCATTACAGGATCTGTAACTGTATAAAAGCGCCGCAATTCTTCCACAATGTTTTTCCTTAAATTGGCAGGGCCTTTTTTACGCGATTCCCATCGTAGTTCACTTTGAACACCCACTCGCAGTACAACATTTGGGAATATGGTGCTTAAAAATGATCAAGGCATACTTGTGGGGTACACCAGCACTCATCACCTTATACTTCTCCCAAAGCGCCGCTGTCAGATCGCGCAGGGTGATGTCGGGCACTGTTTCGATGCGAGCGGGTGTAGGTCTTTTGGGAGCGGGTGTGCTTGTGGTGACGGGCGATGGTAGGATGTCTGGGAGGAAGCTTTCCTCCGGTCGTGGTCGCCGTGTTGTCTCCTGGCATGGTCTTGACGGGGTTGTCCTGTCCTCCTCAACGGCATACATGTACACTACATCTTGTGGTGGAGGGGGGGCGCTTGGTGATGGAAGGGGGTCGAAGGTCCCATTCATCACTTCCATGTCACCCTCCTGCTCCGGCGTCGGGGAAACAGGGGCATTAGCACCGAGCAAATAATGTATGCCCGCAATGTCAGCCTCTATCTTCTCCATCCGTTGATCCATCCATTGCTCCATTTGTAGCATCCGTTGCTCCACATTTAACATTGTCTCCAGAAGCAGATCTATCTTTGCCAGCACAATAGAATTCCCGGGGAGATCCATACTTATCCCATTCAGCATCAGGTCCAACGAGCTGCTTCTTGTGCATGGCGTCTGGACATCTGGGGGGGTGGGTGCAACGGAGGATGAGATGGGGGTTCCATGGAGAGAAGCGGCATCGATGGAGAGTGGAGGAGGTGACCTGTGGATACCCGGTAGAGGAGAAGCGGTAGCGTCGAAGAGGGATGGAGAAGGTGACCTTTGGATTTCCGGGCGAGAAGCAGAGTCGTCTAAGAGCAAAGGAGAAACTGACCCGTGGATTTCAGAGGCGGCAGCGTCGTCAGATGGAACCGGAGAAGATGGGGGTGGAGAAGACAGGATGAAGATTTCCGGGACAGCTAAAGCAGAGTCGTCGAAGCATATGGGAGGAAGTGGTCTGCGGGTCCGATGGGTTGGCTGCCATTCGTTTTGTGTCTAGAGTACATCAACGTATATCTTCTTCACATAATGAGGCTTACGTCTAAGAAAACCCTTAACCTTTGGGGTCAGCAGAAGGTTTTCTTTATTTGCCTTAGCCTGTCGCTTTGCCTTGGCATGGAAACGGCAACCGCCTTTCGCTTTTTCAGCATGACAGGCACGGCAGAGGTGAGTGGGTTCTTGCGTCCATAGAAATGGGGATGCTCCATGGAAGCAGGTGGCACAATGCAGTACAGTATCTGGACAAGGGCAAGTTCAGATAAAGATCCTGGAGTGGTGGCCTATGCAAAGTGTGTGACCTTTTATGCATGGCGGCCAGGTACAGGTGTTGAAAGTGGGCGTACTCTAATGTGAGTCATTACCGTATAAATACCCCATCCATTTTGTGTATTGACTGCACATAGAATTCACATCGACTAAACATCGAATATACATTCTTGTGTTTGTATTTCTTTCTACTCGCAGCAATGCCTGTTAAAAAGATTTCAAAGGATCTCAGCATGCGAATTAAGGAGATGTACAGGAGCGGACACCAAATTGCTGCTATCCAACGCTGGTTAGCTACTTCTGACCTCGTTGTGCCATTTACCACGTGAGCTATCATGCACAAGGAAAAAACAGAGACCGGAAAAAGGCAACAAGGGTAACAAACGCGTAAGTATATTTATAAAACTTAACAAAAAAAAATATAGAAAACTGTACTGTACATCTACAGTACAGTTCTGTATCTACTGTAATACTGTTGTTATTTCTGTTGATTTATATTACAACATACTGTACAGTAGTTTGTCTATTTATATTTATAGTACAGCAGTATACATTTTTTGTATATTTCAATGAATCTTACAAACGTATATACTGAATAGGGTGTACTGTATATTTATATTTATATTACAACAGTATATTTATTTTGTATATTTATATTTATAGTACAACAGTATATATATTTTGTCTATTTATATTTATAGTACAGCAGTATACATTTTTTGTATATTTCAATTAATCTTACAACGGTATATACTGAATAGGATGTACTGTATATTTATATTTATATTACAACAGTATATTTATTTTGTATATTTATATTTATTGTACAACAGTATATATATTTTGTCTATTTATATTTAATGTATATTACAACATTACATTTATATACATTTTATATTGCTGCATATTAATAAAACAATATAATTTCTTTACATTGTAGGAAGACAACTGTTCTGGTGGACAAAATAAGTGAGGAGAATGATGAGAGGAGTGCATTAAGGGTTAAAAACATGCTGCAGGAAAAGCACAATCTGACTGTATCCGAGAGCAGCATAAAGACGATGAGACCCAGCATTGGATGGAAATATGGACGTGTGAGGTTAGTACTGGACAGTACAGGAGGTAAAAGTGTTGTTTCGCAAACTGTACTGCACTGTTCCGCAAAAAAAATGTATTCCTTGTCATTACAGAGTGTACCCCATGATACGGGACGCAAACAAAATCAAAAGAGTGCTCCAGGCCCAGGCATGGATCGACAGCGGGGAGACTTTCCAGGATTGCATCTTCACTGATGAGTCTACTGTGTCGCTGGAGAGATTTGCAAGATTTGCGTTCCACAAAAAAGGCCGCTTATCTTTGAAGCCACGGCCAAACACCCTGTGAAGCTGCATGTGTGGGGTGCCATCTCTAGGCGTGGACCGGGATGCATTGTCATCTTTGAAGGTAAAATTTATCAAATATAATGTCGCCTAATGCACTGTACTTGACTAGTGTTGCCTTACCGTATGCACTGTACTGTACTATTGTGCAGTTTTTTGAGCACTTTTCTTTTCTTGCTATAGGAATCATGAATAAAGCTTTCTTCCAAGACAACATTGTGCCTGCAATACATCACACGCGACTTCCCCAATGGTCACCGCTTCTACCAGGACAACGATCCCAAGCACACTGCGTCAACGGCGCATATCCTTGAGCGCGGCATCAACTGGGTGAAGACGCCAGCAGAGTAAGTGCAGTCGACCGTGTCCCATTTTTGTTCCCCACTGTTTTTAGCTCTTAAACCAATTGTCCTTTCTTTCCAATGACAGGTCGCCAGACTTCAATCCGATCGAAATGGTCTGGCATCAGCTGAAGGACCATATCCGGAAAGTGGCGAAACCCTCCAAAATGGATGAGTTGTTGAAAGGCATACTGAGTTTTTGGAACGATGTACTCACCGTGGAACGCTGCAATAAATATATAGACCATATTGCCACTGTGTTGCCCATTGTCATCGCGCGTAACGGGCAAGCATCAGGAAAGTAGATCTGTGCTGTAGTATTGTAAGTACAATATGTTACAGGTAAGTATGGCACAGATTTTTTCTTTCCAGATAGTAAGAGTATACAGTAGTTAGTTTTTTCTTTACAGAGAGAGCAGCACCAGCCATCAGGTTATAGTACATAGAATTTAACAGTAGTCAGAGTATACAGTAGTTCCAGTACAGTATACAGTAGACTAGTTTGACAGTACTACAGTAACTGCCTACTAACTGCCCCATGTTTTTCTTTCCAGAGAAAGCTGCACCAGCCACCTACAGTAGTTCTGCCATAATACAGTACAGTAACTGCACTAATTTTTGGTTTTCTTGTTGTTCCAGGAAAAACGGTGGCCTAGGGGGATGGGGGTGTTGTGTCCAGTCAAATCTGCTTGTACAGTCAAATGTACAGTATATAAACAGCAGCAATGATGTACACAAAACCTCTCCTCTCTCAATGAACTACTGTACTGCAGACAGAATGAGGAAAAGATAAAGACTAAAGAAAAAATAATTTTACTATACAGTGTATACAGTATATTATACAGTACATTACAGTACTGTACTGTATATACTGTAGTATTAAATAATATTCTTATAAATGTGCACTACTCATGTTTCCCCATGTTTTACAAAGGTTTTCCAAATAGTTATCCAATTTCAAGCTGCCAAAATAACTTAATAAATACTGCATTACTGTATGTATTATTCCTGATTATTTTTATATTTGTATTTTTTGGTTCCTGATAAAATAAAATAAATATTTATTCACTTTCCTGCGAATCATAATCATTGACAGCCACCCCTACAGTGCACCAATGAATTATTTTATTTATTTATAAAATATTTTACCAGGATTTATACCAGGATTTATATATTTTTATTTTAAAGATATTAAAGAATGTACTGTATTGTATTAAAAACATGTGACTGTAAACCATAGTGACTGACAAATATTTTCACACCCTGATGAAATACTGTATCAGTGTACTCTCAATTCTCACAGTGCTGTGCACATCAGATTTACATTTCAAATTCGAGAGGGGATTTTCCAAAGCATTACCGTTCAAACAACAGGCCTCTAAGGGTTGGGGAGGGGGATGGTGTGATTAGACGCAGGCGTGCTGAGTGTTTGTAGCTCGGCTATGGGTGAATTAAGAACACAATGGCAATATGCAGAAGATCAACGACCCAGTCAAGAGAGGGGGATGGTAGGCTAGGGTGACTCAGCCGATTGACGCTTGGCTAGGGAGGGATTAAAAACTCTGGAGGTGTGTGGCTGAAATAGTTAACAGCACTGTAATTTCAAAAGGCAGTTCATCATAATAATTTGATGAATAAACCCCCAAAGACAACCCCCAAATACAGTACATAAAAAGCAAGTCACTTTAACTCCCTTTGCCCCATGCACCAAAAATGTTTTGTGGCAGAAGAATTTAATAAAGGCTGCAGAATGTATTATTGTGTGTTGATGGTTAGAATTGCTGTGCACTTTAAATGTTTCAACATTGTAAATAAATGTTTTTGTACTGACTCCACCAATAAAAGAACATGTTGAATTGCCTCACATTGTTTCCATCTGCTCCTTTGCCAGTATAACAAATGTAGAGGCTTGCTGCACTGTTTTTTAACTGCCTGGTCGCGCAATTGGCGTAGGAACTACGGCAATTGGCGTGGGAACTAGATCAATTGGCGTGGGAACTTCTGTTCTAGGGCACCTAGAAATAAAATTTTGCCCCTAGATGTTAGGAACCCCCTCACTTGACCCCAACAGGGTCCGAGCAGTAATGGCGGCGAGAAAGGGTCACGCCGGCGAGGAGGGTCCTACCATTGAGCGCAATGGCGGAGAAAGCTTTGAACCGGCTAAGTCAGAATGATAAAGCCACTTTGGTAATGTGCTTTTAAACTGGCTTTTGGTACCTCCGGTTCCGGGGGTCGTGCAAGGCTGATATTTTGCCACTATGGCAAGGGTCCTCCCGCATGAAGACCAGGTAAATTTCAACCCGCTCAGACCCACAGAACGGGTTATGTTAATTGGCACCGGCTTATCAACAAAACTTGTTTACATCTCACCCACAACCATGGCCACAGACAGATTTCATGGTGCCCAGGACTAGAGTTATGACCGACCCCCCAACCTCACCCCCCATTGCAGGAGTTGCGAGCCCCCCCCCCATTTCACACCTTGTGAGCCCCCTCTATTTCCCTCCCTCTTTCCATGTATTTCTCTCCATTCAATCTCCCCTCTCACTCTCCCCCCTCCATCAATAACCCCACTCTCACTCAATACCTGCCCCCCACCTCACATGTACTTCTCTCCCCTGCATCTTACTCACTCCCTCTTTTCCCCACTCACCCCTTCTCTCCTCTCACTATTCCCCCCTTCGGTTAATTACCTCAATCAATAACCCTCCTCGCACTCATTCCCTCCCTCCTCACAACATATATATATATTTATATAAAAAATTACACCCCCAATACAAAAAAACTTCCCATCCCCAAATACATACAAAAAAAATCCCCACCCCCAAATATATAAAAACACCCTCAATACATACAAAAAAACCACCTCCTCAATACATACAGCATAACCCCCTTCAATACATAGATTAAAAAAAATACATATAAAAAAAATACATATTCATAACCCTCAATACATATAAAAAAATACTTAAAAAACCCACCCAAATACATATTAAAAAAACAATACATACTGTAATAAAAAAAACAATACATATAAAAAAACAAATACATATAAAAAATACATATTATTAAAAAAAACAATACATATAATAAAAAAACTAATACATATAAAAATATATAAATAATACATATAAAAAAAAACCCAGACTTCCGGTATGGCACCAGGGCTGTGAGGACGCACTGAGAGGAGCTCCGCTGGTCCGACGGGGAAAGCCGCAGTAACCGCGAACCGAAAGCCGGCAAAACACCGCCAAAATGAAAGGGACAGGCGCCTCAACAAGCGGAGATACTTGGATGAAGAAATATCTCTCCAAAACTGCACAAATGGCCCCAAAACAGCAGCAACAGCGCAAGGACAAGGGAGAGAGAAGGAGAGAGACACTGAAAATGGCCGACAGCCACGAGGCTCAGGCAGGGGAATCAAGCCAGACCGGGGAAGCAGACAATCAGGCACAAAAAAGGTGAGAGCATGAAAATATTGCTAAGGCTGTAGCAAGAGAAATTCTCCCACAATTAGATAAAAAAATTGACAAAGTAAAAACATCCATAGATGAGCTGAAAAATGAGCTGACAGTACATACCTCAAGAGTGGAGGAGGCTGAAGCTAGAATCAGCAATGTGGAGGATGAAATGTCTGAAGTACACCAAGCAGTAGAAGAACTGAGAAAAAAACTGCATACTGGAGGAAAAAGTTGATGACCTTGAAAACCGGTCTCGGCGAAACAACATCAGACTGATAGGAGTGCCTGAATCAGTAAAACAGTACCAACTTATAGAGTTCTGCAAGAAATGGATCCCAGAACACCATGGGCTATCCGCAGAACATGCAATAAAGATTGAGAGAGCACACAGAATGGGCGCTGCAAGGCAAGACCAAGACACTAAACCTAGACCGATAATAGCAAAGATTCTCAACTTTAAGGACAAAGTCAGAATTATCAAAGCCTTTAAAGAAATGGACCAACTGACATTTGAGAACAAGAGAATTATGATTTTCCAGGACTATTCGGCAACGGTCTCACAAAAAAGGAGAGATTTCAGCAGGGTGTGCACCACACTCTACAAGCAAAAACGGAAATTTGCACTGATTTATCCAGCAACCCTAAAAATCTACACCGACACAGGGGTGAAAACCTTCACCTCCCACGACAGGCGGAAAAGTACGTGGTAAAGATGGCAGCACCCAGGAACGCAGAGAAGGCCCAGAATGATGCAAGAGACGACGACCGCTGAAGAAGATGAATGCAGAGCCCAGGAACACATTTTGCTTGAAAGAGACTGAATTAAGATAGTTGTCCCTTGTCACCTTAAAAAAAAAAGTGTGGATGTATGCGGGTATGTATGGATATAGATATACTGTATGTGTGAGCCAAGAGCGTGTATGAACAAGTGCAGGGTTGAATGACAGCACATAGGGATGTGTATGGATATCTGAGTGTATAACTGGTATTGAGTACAGACGTGTATATATACATGGGACCAAACCTCACAGGGCTACCATGCCCTATAACATTGTCTTAACAGACCTGCATATGTATGTATTTTGGACTTGGTGCAAAACAGAGGCCAAACCAGGAGGGGGGAGGCAAGAATGAGAAACAGGGGAGGGAGAGCTAAGAACACCTCAGGCAAGGGAAAGGGGGAGGGGGGGGAGGGAGAGTAGAGAAGAAGGAATTGAAGAAGGGGGGATAGGAGAGGGAGGAAGGGAAGGAACAAGGGAGGGGAAAAGAGGGAAAGGGAGGGAAGACGGGAAGGGGGGAGGGAAAAGGAGTGTGAGAGGGAGGACAAGGAGAGGGGGAAGAGAGGGGACGGGGAAAAGAGGGAAGGGGGAGAGAGGGGAGGGGGGAGGGGCGAAGAAAGGGAAGGGGAGGTGAGGAGAAAAGGAAAAGAAGAGGTTAAAACAAAAAGTATATAACTATAATAATGTGAATGTCATGCAATAACCTGAATGTGTTTTCCTATTGTTTTCCTATCAAGCCAAATCTACAGTGAGCTCCTGGTATTGCAACTGGGGGGATGCAGCATAGCCAGAACAAGAAAAGACAAGGACAGACACCTGACAGAAACCAAAAACATAACAGCAAGAAAAAGACCGATCCCCAAGGGGACAGAGACGGGCAACCATGACACTGATGTAAGGTATACAGTTACACAACACATGAACATACAAAACCATGGAACCAAGAGAATAGAGGGAAGGAGGGTAAACCCACACTTCATAGCATCCATAGCACTCATAACACAAGCAAGAAACACAATGAGGCAAGTAAGAGGGACACACGGACACACAGACAGCCCAACATAAGACCAAGCCTATTAAAAAATAAGGACAAAATAGCCGCAGGACAAGGGACATAACAACAAAACCAAAACAAAAAATAAAACAAAAAATGACATGCAAAAGAAATAAAAAAGAAATAGGGAAATCGGCCAAGGGAAAAATAAAATAGAAAATATATATATATATCCCCTAGAGGGGACGAGGAGACTAAAGTGCACACACAAGAAAATACACAAGAGGTTAGAAAATACACCTCTGGAAAAAAGTGAATTCCAGAAAAGAAAGGAAAGTTAAAAGTTTAAAAAGTTAGAAGTTAAAAGTTTAAAAAGTTAGAAGTTCTAATACAGCAAAATAAGGCAGAGATCATGTTGACAAGCCGGCTCAATAAAAAAAATGGAAAAAAAAGAGTGTTGGGAACAAGCAGAAAAGAGTAAAAAAAACCAGAGCAACATACCTAGCAGGAAACAGGAAAGAGTTAAAGACTACATACATAAAGGACACAGAACACATACAGACATAAAATGCATATACGAATAATAACATGGATTGTAAAGGGGCTTAACAACCCTGTAGACGGACATTCACAGAGGTACACAATTGGAGGCTTTTATAAGGTGAAATTATAATAAGGCTTTATTGTGCCTTTTCCTTTTTATCAGGAAATCATCCAAACACAGGGGGGGGGGAACAAAGCTTCTATTCACTTGGGAGCATTTCTAGTGAAATCCTATGCAATTAATTCACATCTCCGTTAGTTAAGCATTTCTCCCAGCCCCAAACATATAGCATGAAATAAGCAGATATAAGCAGTCTCTTAATTATGAAAGTCTTATCTGTTTCTTGCTGTAGAGTAAGCTTCTCTGCTCTCCTGGAACCACACCCGTGCGTGCACAGAAAATATCAGCATCCAGGTTTAGAAGTCTTATTTGGTGTCTTGCAATCAGCTATGCTGGGCAGAGCTCAAGACCGGTCAGCTCCAGAGATGTGTGTTCTCTTGGTCAATCTCTCCTGGGAGTCTCAAGAACACTCCTCTGTATCTCCAAAGGTCAGCTCTCATTCAGAGCTAAAGAGTCACTTCCTGTCTCACAGGACAGGCTTTTGTAAGCAATCTAAATCAGGCAGGTGGTGTTTCTTAATTGACTACCAGCAGTTAACCACCACACTGCTAGATTAAAGGCACATTACTTGAACAAGGCTTACTCCCCTGTTACATACCTCCCCTGTTTGTGGGAAGCTCGGGCTTGCCACGACCAAAGCCCATCCTTCCAATCTCATTCTAGATATCTCAGTGACTTGAATGAGAGTGGATGGAGGAAGAGAACCCTCAGTCCTGTTGGGATTGGAGCCCTTTCTCCAGTTTATTCATGTCATGAAGGTGTTTGAGATCAGCACCCCTCAGTCGCTCGAGGAGGACTTTCTCCAAGTATAGTCTTTTTTCTACGTGCGCGGTCATGAGATTTCCCTCGCGTCGGGTGCTCATCTTATTGTAGGCATACTGTATGGCAGCAGTTGCAGAGCGTTTAAAAACAGCGCTTTTTAGATTAAGTTGCAATTCCACACCCACTTCCAGAGAATGTCCCATCTTTTCAGCTTCATCAGTTAAGGATTCTTCTGGTTTTAATTCAGCACGTGTACCTTCTTTTATTGCCTGCTGGGTGGCTGAAGGTTTTGCTAGTGCTTGTTTAGGTGGTTGAAATTTTGCAACCTTGTCTTTCAGATGAGCGGTATTCCCAGCTCTCACTGTACCCTTGTCTTCATGGGTTTTTGAGGCTGTGGGATACTGACGCTTAGTCAGGGTCTATACTTGTCCTTGTAGGACTGTAATCTTATCCGCGAGAGATCCCTGTTTTTTGAGTGCGTCTTGCAAGTCTCTTCTAAGGGAATTTATCTGCATGCTTTGCTTTCTCTGAGCCTGCCTCCACATTTTTATTGCATTGTGGAGCACTATGAACTTCTTTGCTTGGGCCACAGTTACTTGTTTCAGTTTCTTGACCTTCTTGTGCTCCCTTTTGTGCCGCGTCACCTGGGTTCTAAGCTTGGCCTTTAGCGTTGCTTTGGTGACGCTCCGGGTAGCCTTCAGTTTCTCATGCTGCTTTGCGGGGACATACTGGTAATCAGACGTTCCTGCAGCACCTGTATTTCTTTAACAGCCTGCAGATTGTCTTCCTGCAGAGTTCGCTGCTCCTCCTTAGCATACTGGAGGTGTGTACGCAGACCTTGCAGTTGGTTCTGCAGTCGGTGCTCTGCTTCAAACTTTTCCTTGACTTCTTCTGTCAACTGAAAATTTTCTTCTTTCAGTTTTAAGTTTTCTCTTTTTAATCTTGAATTTTCTCTTTTTTCAGTCTCTGTATTCTTCAGGGCTTCTTTGCAGTCCTCCTTCCATTTACGCACATCTGCTTTGAGAATGACACTCTCCTGGCGTGAGACTTCCTTCTCTAGGTTGAGGGTCTGAAGATCCTTCTGAGAGACTTTGAGATCTGTATCAAGATTACCAATAGTTTCTTTAGCAATGTCCAGCTCCTCAGTGAGACTGTGTAATTCCTTTCTGGAAACTTCCAGGTCTGTGCGGTAGCTGTTGGTCTCATGATGTGAGGCATCAAGCTCTAAACGAAGAGTGTGAACCCCTTGCAGGAAGACTGTCATCTGCTTCAGTGCCTCCTCATACTTCCGCTTTAGCGTAGCCACCATTTTATCCGATTGGCTCTGTTTTTCATCCATGGCGGAAATAGTAACCTTTGCAGTATTTAGCTCAGTCTTGAGATCCTCCAATTTGGTCTTGGCCGCAGAGTAAATTGCGAGCACAGTCTTCTGTAGCTCAGCATTATTTTTCTCTCCCTTTCCAATTCTTCACAGAGCAGATCACAGTCATGCCTGGCAATTTTCAGGGCGTCTTCAGGGCTGTCAAGGGATCGTTACTCACTGGTTCTGGCTCCGCTTCCCTGGGATGACTGGTTGAGGGTTCCTCACTGTTGGCACCGGACAGACACTTCTTTGGGGTACACGACTTCTGCCTTAGGCCCTCTGGATATTCGGTTAACCGCGGGACGAATTCTCCATTTTCTCTAGGCTGCAGGGCAACTCGGTCCCCCTTTTCCTCCACAGGATCTGCGGACGTGTCTGTTCCTTCCACGGTAAGTGAAGAACTGCTTTTATTTTTCCGCCTTTTTGTTTTGGATGACACCGTCCCTTCAGGGATATTGGGGTCTCCATCTTCATTTGAAATTTTAGCGGCTTCATTATATACGCCAGGCTTTTCTTGCAGTTGCTTTAGCTGACAGAAATATTGGGTGATCTGCTGCTCCCGCTCTATCTCCTGCTGATCATCTTCGTCATCAAAGGGAGCGGTCTTTTCTGTTCGTGCCGAGTTCAGGCACCCCCACCATTCTTGGGGTGTTTTGTGGGTGTGACTCGGTTCGGGTTCCCGATAAGAGATGTCTTCCCCTTTATTGGACTGGAAGAGCCACTCTTCCGTGGGGTAGGGTTCATTACAGGAACGCTGCATCTTGTCCTCCATTTTTAGGCTATCAGGTGTAATTTTCTTCCTGACCTCAGGAGGCACTATTGCAGCTGTTGCCAATGTATTTGCTAGAACCCCCAATTGTGGTAGTCCTACAGATGGGCATATTTTGCTTGTAGAGGTCGTAGCTCTCACAGGCATCTCTGTAGACTTTTCTTTCTTGGGAATTTTATTTTTGTTTTATTTTTTTCAATATCAGCAGTACTGTGCATGCATTTTCTCTTATCAGGTATACAAGATGTGCAGTTGCTAGGTAAAAAAGTCTATTTGCTCTACACCATTTACTTGTTAGGTGCAATCTCTCCGCTTCAGCAACAGAATTTGGTTTTCTGCCTGAGTTCAGTAATTTTCAGTCTCATCTTTGGGTATTATGGCATTCACACTTCACACTTTGGGTGTCTGTTTTTGCTCCCAAGATATATAGGCAGACTTTTTTACTTGCAGAAAAAAAAACATTCTTTCATTCCCGGCAGGGTGACTCAACACTCAGCATTTGTTTGCTAAAAATTCCCCTGCTTCAGCACAGTCTTGTATCAATTTTCACACTTTTCTGCATATACTCCATTCACAGCTGGTAGCCCTATGCGGTGTGGCAACCTTTATTTGCAAAATCAGCACCTCTCGTGGGTCACCATCTGTATTCACTGCTTCAGCGAAACATTTGAAAACAACAAACACCTATCCCTTTTTAAGGGCTGACTCACTTCTTGAACCCTGACTATGGCTGGAAGGCAAAACCCCTATTTCAATGACCATATTACACTTTGTGATAGGCAAAATAAGGTTTAGCTACTTCAGCAGTCTCTTCTGGGTTTTTCTGAGTTTCAGCGCAGTGTGTATCCCTTTAACTCTGATCTCTGCTGCATGAGGTTTTTTTTTTTTTCTAAGTTTCTCAGATTGTTTGTAGGCAAAAAGCATAAAAAAAAATTTCACATAAAAATCTCCGGTCCTTTTTAACTACAAGGACACCTCTTGTCCCACCTCGGACACCATATGTAGACGGACGTTCAAAGAGGTACACATTTGGAGGCTTTTATAAGGTGAAATTATAATAAGGCTTTATTGTGCCTTTTCCTTTTTATCAGGAAATCATCCAAACACAGGGGGGGGGGACAAAGCTTCTATTCACTTGGGAGTATTTCTAGTGAAATCCTATGCAATTAATTCACATCTCCGTTAGTTAAGCATTTCTCCCAGCCCCAAACATATAGCATGAAATAAGCAGATATAAGCAGTCTCTTAATTATGAAAGTCTTATCTGTTTCTTGCTGTAAAGTAAGCTTCTCTGCTCTCCTGGAACCGCACCCGTGCGTGCACAGAAAATATCAGCATCCAGGTTTAGAAGTCTTATTTGGTGTCTTGCAATCAGCTATGCTGGGCAGAGCTCAAGACCGGTCAGCTCCAGAGATGTGTGTTCTCTTGGTCAGTCTCTCCTGGGAGTCTCAAGAACACTCCTCTGTATCTCCAAAGGTCAGCTCTCATTCAGAGCTAAGGAGTCACTTCCTGTCTCACAGGACAGGCTTTTGTAAGCAATCTAAATCAGGCAGGTGGTGTTTCTTAATTGACTATCAGCAGTTAACCACCACACTGCTAGATTAAAGGCACATTACTGGAACAGGGCTTACTCCCCTGTTACAAACCCCATAAAATGCAAAAAAGTACTAAACTACCTAAAAAAACAAAAAGCAGATATAGCATTCCTACAGGAAATGCATCTAAATTCAAAAGAAAGCAATAAACTACAAAGAGACTGGGTAGGACACAGTATCTTTTCCCCGGCAATAGGAAAGAAAGCGGGAGTGGCCATACTTATAAATAAAAATCTCCCCCAAGAAAAAATCAACACAGAGAGAGACAGTGAGGGCAGAGTCATAGTGGCAGAGGTCAGAAGTGGAGGAATAGACTACTTCCTAGGCAATGTCTACGGACCAAATGACCATAAGACTGAATTTTATCAAGAAACTATAAACAAGATACTAAAATATAAACTTAGAAATTTAGTCCTGGGAGGAGACTGGAACGCAGTACAGGACAAGTTCTTAGACAGATCAAACCATAATGATAGCACGCCCAAAGACAGTGTCCAAACCAAAAACATGGAATTGATTAAAATAGCACTTGGGGTAGTGGATGGATGGAGAACGCTCAATCCATTGGAGAGGGACTTCTCCTTCTACTCCAATGTACATAACTCATTTTCAAGAATCGACGCAATCCTCCTAACACCGAACCTACTAAACAAAATAGCAGCACACATAGACATGGGAGAGATAATTATCTCTGACCATGCAATGGTACGCCTAGATCTAGATCCTAGATGTTATTTATATGATATGTATTACTACTGTGAAGCGCTATGTACATTTATGGCGCTATATAAATAAAGACATACAATACAATACAATACAAGATATGGGGCTGGGCAGAGCAAGCCCAAACACCTGGAGATTCCCAAACTATCTGAGCAATAGCGAAGATTTTGTGAATTACATAAAGGGAGCCTGGGAAAGATTTGATATCACAAATCAGGATCATAGGACAAACCCCATACTTTTTTGGGAAACATCAAAAGCAGTAATTAGGGGCGACATTATGGCATATATCTCCAGAAGAAAGAAACAGGCAACACAGGAGTTCTGTAAAGCAAGTAAAGAACTTAGCAAGGCATTCAAAGCGGTCAAAACAGATCCAACATCCCAAAATAAAGAAATCTATAACCAGAAAAAATCTGCATGTGAGGTGTGTTTAGAGAAAAAAGAACTAGGGAAAAAATCAATAAAAGAAGCCAAATTTTTCAGACACGGAAATAAGACGGGTAGGCTCCTGGGAAACCTTATGCGCAACTATAGGTCAACTAAACCTATCACTAAAATATATGATAAGACAGAGATAATCACAGAAGCAAAAAAAATAAATGAGGTGTTCAAAGAATACTACAGTAAACTATATAGAGACGGAGAGATAAATACAGAAGCAAGGGACACTTTTTTTAAAAACATTAAAATTCCTAAAATAAGTCAAGAAGAAATTGACAGTCTAAACTCCCCCATCACCCAAAAAGAGATAAAGGACACAATTCAAAACCTTGAAAATTGCAAGGCCGCAGGCCCGGAGGGGATGTCAGGGGAATATTATAAACTCTTAAAAGAAGACCTGATAGAACCACTACAACAATTATATCACAAGGCATTTAAAGACGCCACGTTTATGCAAACAAGAGAAATGGCCCATATAATGATAATACACAAACAGGGGAAGGACCCCTAAGACCAGAGTCGTACAGACCAATCTCACTGATTAATCAGGACGCTAAAATATTTACCAAAATTATGGCAGATAGCCTAGCGAACATTCTCCCGTCCTTGATACACTCTGACCAGTCTGGATTTGTCAAGGGAAGATCCGCAGTGAAAAACATCAGAACAGTCTTAGCGGCAATAGAATGGGTCCGACTACACAAAATAGGGAATACAGCCCTCGTGACTATCGATGCAGAGAAAGCATTTGATAACATAATGTGGGATCATGTGTTTTTCGTGCTAGATAAATTTGGACTTAGGGGAAATTTTTGTAACATGATAAAGGCAATGTACAACACCCCAAAGGCTAGAATAATAGCAGCAGGCCACCTATCAGACCAATTCCAACTATATAGAGGGACACGCCAAGGGTGCCCGCTGTCACCCCTGCTTTTTAATCTAGCAATAGAACCTCTGGCCATTTACCTGAGACAAATGGAGGAATTTAAGGGGATCAGGATAAACAAAACAGAACTGAAACTATCAATGTTTGCAGACGACATATTAATGTTCATGACTAACCCTGATGAATCAATCAAAAAGGTTCTACAGCAAATAGAGACATTCGGGTCGTTTGCTGGCTTTAAATTAAATATATCTAAAACAGAAATGATGTATATTAAAGAACCCCCAGACACAAGGACACCATATAATTTCCCTGTAAAATAACAAAAAAAAACATTAGATACCTGGGGATCATGCTGGAGGCAGACATTTCCAGACTATACGAAAATAACTTTAAACCTATCATAAAAAAAATAGTGCAGAACTAAATAACTGGATGACACTACCCTTATCACTATTTGGGAGAGCAAGCGCAATCAAAATGATATCGTTTGCCAGACTCCTATATCCCATGCAAACTCTCCCTATGCTCCTCAAATAAAGATATTACTGAAATAAATAGAGCAATGACAAAATTTCTATGGGGAAATAAGAGAAGCAGAATAGCTCTAAAAAAAACTACAATTACCAAAGGAAATGGGAGGTATCAACCTACCGAATATCAGGAACTATAACATAGCAAGTATAATGAGACATGTAGGGGACTGGATAAAAGACACAAATCATTACTCCTCCCTAGAAATAGAAAAAGAGTTTTCACCAGAGACCTCCCTGAGACAGCTAATACACACAAAATGGGGAGACATCCCAATAACCCAAAGAAACAATATTCTAATCAAAGATACTATAACAACGTGGAAAACGGTCAGAAAAAAGTTTAAACTATCACACACAATTTCAAGATACATACCAATCCAAGATAACCCCACATTTATACCAGGGTACACCCAAACATCATTCCAAATTTCTTAAAAAAAAGGCATGACATGCCTAGAGCATGTGATTAACACAGACAAACAGGAATACATGACATTCCAAGAGCTCACACAAAAATGGGACATCCCCAAAATCTAATACATGCCTTCTCATACACACAGCTAATCAGTTTTTGAAAAAAAATTGGCAAACCATAAAATAACAGTACTAAAAAACAATAGAATAGACGACTATTTTAAATCAAAAGAACAGGACAAAAGCAAATTGTCAGAACTATACAGCATCATCAGAGACCAGGACATGGAGACCACACACGCCAACACATTTAGGGCATGGAAAAAAGACTTCCCAGAAATACAAAACAAGGAACAGCTAATACAGGGCATACATAGGGTACACAGGATTATACCGTCAGAGACATGTGGGAAATGCAATACAAAATAACACATAGAGCATACATAGCATTCAAACGACAGATAAAGACTAGGACAGAAGATACCACATTCTGCCTTAAATGCAAGACACCAAAGGCGGACCTTAAACACTGCCTTTGGACCTGCATACATATATCCAGATATTGGGACCAAGTGCTAGACTATATGAAAGTAAAACTAAAAATCTCATGGACAAAGGACCCAATACCTATGATATTTGCGAACATAGAGAACTGGACGGAGGTTAAACAAATCAGCAGATCAGTAACTAGACCCACAGAGGTTATACTACTAGCGGCAAGAAAGACCATTATGATAAACTGGATACAAACAGCCCTCAATGGGACAACTACATGACACACTCTATAAATTAATGACAATAGACAGACTGGAGACATCCATAGACAGGAACAGAACAACGAGAGACTTCCGCCAAATATGGGACTGGTTCCTTAAGGACAGAGACTTGATGACAGTGGACGGTTTAGGGTAAAAGCACGAGATAGGAGACGGAAAGTAGAAAAAGAGTAAACAGGACCAACACGACAAGTTGCGTTAGAGTTTAAGGTTAAATAGATAGGAATCGAGCTGGAGAAAATCGTAACCATAATGTATAACACAAGGGGGAAACAAGGCGAACACAACAGAAGAAAGTAAAAATGCTCGCCCATATGTCGAACATGAACCCTAGTTCAAGTTCAAAGTTAAGAAAAATATGTTTAATATATGAAAAAATTGTAAACAATGTATGTGAAAAACGGGTGACATAATATGAGTGTACCAGAACAAGTTTTCAAGCTGATCGCCTGTATACTGAAAATGAACCTAATAAAAAAGATTTGTGAAAAAAAAAAAAACATATTTTTAAAAAAACAATACATATAAAAAAAAACATATTCAAAACCCCAAATACATATAAAAAAACAAATACATATAAAAAGAACCAAATACATATAAATCCCCCAGTACATATAAACTCTTACCATGGAGCTGGTCTCAAGTGTCATGCCTCTGGCCAGTGGCTGAGGGGGCTCAGCAGCCAGACCAAGCAGTTGCCACCAAGCCGGGCTCTCTCCAGCTGCAGGACTCCCTCCTCGCTGACTGTTCCGCGCAGAGCTTCTGACGCTGCAGCGCGACGGGCCTCTCTGATGTCAGAACGCCGGAAGTAAGCTTGGCCCAGCTTCCGGCGTGCGCCAGCATGAGAGGGAGGCCTGGCACGTGCTGATGTCAGAGGGCCCAACATGGCACAGTCTGTGTAATGGGAGGCCTGCAGGTAGGGAGAGCCGGGGCCCAGCGGCAACTGCTTTGTCCGGCCGCCGGGCCCCCCACAACCACCGTGTCTGGCTACAGCCCCTTTCCCTGCTGGCTTCCTTACCCACAACCAAGATGGCCAAAAACAGAAAGTGTCCTCACTTTGCCCTTTTCCAAGGTGTATGATATAGTTGGCTGCATCTGTCCTTGGTATTTAAGTTAAGTAGCAGACATTTATTCCCAGCCACTGCCCGAGCAAGGTGTCTGATCCTTGTGATTTTGAACCACATCTGATTTTCTGCTTGAAAATTTGCCTGTCTTGTACGTCTGCCTGGACCTGGATTCTGTTTGCCTCTCTACTGCCCTGACCTTAGAACCGTGACCCTGACTATGGTGCTGTACCCTGTCTTGACCTTGGAACCGTGATCCGACTATGCTGACCTCCATAGACTATCTTAGGTTAGCCTAAGATAGTAAATTAGGGAGTGGGAAAGAGGGGGAGGGGGAAAGGGAAGGGTGGCTCCCGCATCAGCACAATCATGCATAAAGTAATGTTGAGTAAAGTACAACCAAAATCAGGTGCAAAAGAGGATAGAGACTGTAGTAACAACAAAAACACATAGAAGTTCCTCCTTGAATGCACTCAGAAAGGTAAATAAAGATGATATGGTAAATATAGTTAAAAACCTTTTAATCACATAAGTAGTAAAACATGTTTGTATAGAGGGGGATGGTAAAAATTCCAAGGCCAATCCCTACTAACAGACCAAGAGAATCTTCCAAAATATACACATGGAAGATAGTGTAAATGGCAGTACATCACCTAGATGTGGATACATAGTCTGCAGGAGTCACCATGTACATCCTCAGACTTGGAAACCTGTCCTGTCCACAGTGTTCCTATTTACTAAAAACCGTCAACCTCAAGAATTGAGGCTGATGGTACAGAATCTGAGGGGGTGATAAAGGAGCAGTCGATACGGTATTGAAGTATACCTACAGAATTTCAGTGAACCACATGAAGGCATAATGTATATCAACTCCAGAACAGGATGAAATCAACATAACATGAGGAAAAAGTAACATACAGTGAGAACAAAAAACCACACACAAAAACACTAGCTACGTGGCTTAGTGGTATAAAACTCTGCGAAAGGGCATGCACAAAGTGTGCTCTGCTGATGCCCAGAGGCACGGTTGATGTACTGCCATTTACACTATCTTCCATGTGTATATTTTGGAAGATTCTCTTGGTCTGTTAGTAGGGATTGGCCTTGGAATTTTTACCATCCCCCTCTATACAAACATGTTTTACTACTTATGTGATTAAAAGGTTTTTAACTATAGTTACGTTAGCCCAAGATACCAAGTTTGCTGGGGAACAGTATCTATTAAGGTATTTCTTGAATCAGTGGCAACTGATTTTCCGCCTTTTTTCACTAACTTATCCTACTGCTAATACTAGGGTGGACCTCATCATTTGTCTTCTGACTAGGGAAGCTTTGATATGGATTTCCCCAGTTCGGGACAGCAAAGACCAATCTTGATGTTTAAGATACGTCCTACCGCCCATGGCCCTAAGTGTATTATATTTCAAACAATTTGTTAATGAGCATACAGTAGCACATTGCCAAAAAATGGACTAATATAAATGTATGCTTCTTTTTCTCTATGATCAATCTTAACGTGTCAGATAAAAATAAAAACACTGCGCTGGATAAAAATACACCTTGCAACCTTAATCCCGCATCAGACATCTGTCAAGATGAAAGGAATTCCCTGACAAGAGCAAGACTAGCTGTATTCTGTATTTCAGTAAAGGTGAGTAAAGTCCTGAACATAATATTATGTACCAAGCACTTAAGTATGAAGTGCCTTAACAACATGAGTGCTGAATTAGAATTATCTGCCAGGGTATTTACTGCAAAGATGACTCCAAAATTATCAGACCTGGAAATCGGTTTATTTTCAGCAATTCCTTCTAAAGCTCAAGAATCATGATGAAGTGCAACGGAGCAGGAAACAGAACTTTTACCCAAATACCCAAATTGATCCAATTATCAGACCACTGTTCCAGGCACCAGCACCTCATTAAAAAAATGCCTGAGCCAATTCCCCCCGTTGCATTACAAAACAACTCTATGTCACGGTTCAACACTGGATCGTTGAGCCACATGGTTCAACCATTGTAAGTACCCAGGTACTACTGCCAACCTCTCAAATCATCCTTCAAAGATATGGATTGTCTAATAAAAATTGTGCAGCACTTTTATACCAACCATAGCCAATAATACATTGTGTGAAAATATATTTCCCAATGAGCAACATATTCCAAGTTAATTCAAGGTGACACAAGCAGGATTGCAGATCCTTTTAGGAGATTTTCTTTATGTAGTAGACCAAACCTCAAAGTCATTTTTGACTGAGGAAGCCAAAAGGCCACATTCATTGAGGCCATCTCGATGGCAAGGAATGCAATCACTACTGTCGGACCATTGCTTTTATCTTTGGCTATCACTACACCAAACTGACATTCTACTCTACGAAAAGATGATAAAAGTCTTTCACGTGTGTCAACACCCACTGAACCCACAAACAAAAAATAATCTAGAAAGTGGACAATCCCTGGTAACCCTGAGACCTGATATACAACCACTCAAAATATTAGGTCTAGAGCATTAAATAGGAGCACGAGATAGCACAACTCATGGACCGAAAATCAACATACAATTTGCCCTTTAAATAACATCCAAGCAGATAGGATTCTAGATTTACTTGTAGTAACCTAAAAAACGACTCTGGTTTTTGCTGTTAATTCACCCAACCATATTTTTGTACCACAATCATTGCATCTTCTAAATGATTAATGTGTCACGCTTGTGCTCCTACACACAAGCCGAGAGAGGGGAAGGGACCCAATAGCGAGGTGGGGGAAGCCGCAGGAGACATGATGGAGGAGAAGTTGACGCGCAGCTGGGGATTGGCACACGTAGTCTTGTGAGCATGCCGCATGCAGGAGAATACGCGATGTGTCCGGAGATGCGGAGCCAAGCACAGAGACACATTTGGCCCAGCTGCATGTGTGCCCATGCTCTGGCAGCAGAGCAGGGATGCACGCGTTCTCAGACACCAACGCGGGGGTGTGGGTTTGCCACAAGTGAGGAGCAAGGGGAGGTAGAGTCCAGAGCACAAGGTAACAATAGAATTGCTTCTTGGAGGACGTCCAGCCTCCTTAAAGAACAGAAGAGTGCAGCGAAACTAAGTACAAAGTAAGGGTAAAAGGGGACGACAGACAGCACTCTGATAGTGTTAAATTTATGCAATTGCAGGGTGCACGGAACAAAAGGGGACCCTTATTCCCCTGTATAGTACTAACAAATCTACGTAAGTACCAGCACTTACTGTCTAATAGCTAAATGATGAAAACAGTTGTAATGCAGAATAAACATTTAATAATAAAGCGAACCAGAAATAAATCAAATGTGTTTGCAGAAACCAGTATCACAAAGGGGCATGTAACAAAGTAAGGGGTGGGGGGGGGAGAAAGGAAAAGGGGAAAAAACATGAAACACAAGGAATATACACAAAAAACGGAGAACGGCAAGTAAGCTAGGGGGCGACGTTTTGAGGGACTACCTCTTCATCTGGCCCATTCCCCCTGGTACAAAAGGTCCCAGAGGTACTTCCCTAAGCCTCCCTTCCCCTATAACTGGTCAAATCAGACACTCCTGAAAATAGAATGCAAAAATGGGGGAGTGGGGGGAGGGGGGGATGGGTGTGAGGGATGGACTGGGCGCTCCCAAATAATGAACCAATAGTGTTTGTTGTTAGAAATGCAACATAAATACACGAGTACACCTTACACCAATAGTGAATAGATAATAAATGTGTAAACAGGCAGCTCAACTTCCTCTGATGGGACAGTTCCAGATCCCAGGATGATGGATTTGTATTGTTTGGAGATGAGGAGGAGCGCAGGAGAGTATGGTGATATATGTAAGAGAAAATAACATATATAGTGCAGACTGTAATCACTGCAGGAATGGAATAAATCTATTGAATAGAACTCACAAAAGTCGTAGATAATTTCACATGTCAGAGATCCTTCTCTCTCTGACTGGAGCCCTTTAGACTGTAAGTGCCAGGATATCCCTCAGTACACGGGTATATAGAAATAAAGAAAAGCCACAATAGTGCATACTATTCCAACTCAGTATATTCACAAAATCAACAAGAGTATAACACACTCACATTTGCCATAGTATAATCGGGTGGGGGAGAGAACCGTTGATCGGTTTTAAGTGCAGTTACAGGCAACTTCACAGCGTCTTGGAGTCTCTCACTGTGTGTTCCGCATATGTCACCGCCGTCGCGTCACTTCCGCTATCGCGTCACGGCTGAGGGCGGAAATTCCCACTGGATGAGATCTCTGCCTTGGTTCTGACAGTCTTTCCGAACAGGTTCCCTCACTACAAACTCCTGACGAAGCATCTAGCAACATGTGATGGTAGTACTAGCAGGAACCAGGGCAGGTAGCAACTGAGTTATTTAAAGGGCAGCGGCAGCTGATAGTAATGAGAGCCAGAGGGAGGCTATGGTCACGCTACATTGATGCCGAGTGTGTCTGTGGAATGGGACAGTGGCAGAATTCAATGCCTTCGTGACAGCACTAAACTGTAATGATCACAACTTACGCCTAACAAGTGAAATCAACCAGGATCAGATTACATTCTTGGACCTGGTAATTTTCAAGGATGACCAGGGCGTCTTACAGTCTACAGTCCACACCAAGGCCACAGCCACGAATAACTTGCTGTTATTCACCAGTCATCATCCCAGACCACAGGTTGAGGGCATTCCGGTGGGACAGTTTCTAAGAGCCAAAAGGAACTGCTCCACAAGTAGTGACTTTGAGAAACAATGTCAAATTATGAGCCAGAAGTTTATGGATAGAGGCTACAGTAAGAGCTGTATTAATAGAGCATATAAACGAGCCAAATATTCAGACCGCAACATGCTACTGTATGGCAAAAAACAAATGGTGAACGAACCAAGTACAGTAAGAATAATTGGCACGTACAGCAGACAGTGGAGAGAGATCAAAAGGATTCTCAATAAACACTGGCACATCCTCTTGGAGGATGATGTATACAAGTCAGTGCTCACTGATACTCCATCCATTACATACAGGAGATCCAAAAACATGTCTGATACTCTAGTACACAGCCACTACAAAACTCCAACCACAACAACTTGGCTAAGTAACACCACAAAGGGCACTTTCAAATGCGGGACTTGTAAGGCTTGCAGCTTCATCAACTCACAAAAAACATTCAAAAATGCCACCGGTTCAACCACATATACAATTAGGGACTACATCAACTGTAAAACAAGTGCTGTGATTTATCTAGCGACATGTAGATGCGGTTTGATGTATGTGGGCAAAACCTCTCGCCAACTACGTCGCCGCATCCTGGAACATGCAAGCACCATCAGGAATGAAGTAGATACGCCACTGGCACGACACATCAATTTGTCACATCATGGTGACACTACATCAGTGGCCTTTCAAGGCATTGAACATGTATCACTCGGTCTCCGTGGAGGCGATATTGACAATGCCCTACTGAGGAAAGAGGCTAGATGGATTTTTATTTTGGGCACGCAGTCACCTCATGGGTTGAATGAGGATTTCAATTATAGTGCATTCCTGTGAGATTCTCTCCATCATGTGCCCTATCTAACCTCCCGGCCCTCTAACACACCATGGATAGGATTACCACTTACATATACTTACCTTAGAACCATTCTGCACACCTATGTAAATGTATGTATCCACTCAGGTGCCCAGATCTTCATGGTACAGCAATCATAAGAGGGCACATATATGCATTACATTTACACAATCACAGAATAAGTGCCCAGATCTTAATAATACAGTAATTATAAGAGGGCATACTCATGCACCACATCACACAATAAAGTAATCAGTCATTTTGCGTGCATCTGCTTTATTAATGCTTTTAAACTACTATATCTATTTTTAGCCAAAGGATACTCCTGCCACAGACCTTATATGTCCAATCAATACCAGGGGCCGCGCTGACAGCATTAGGTTAAGGAGGAGCCTCCCTCTGAATATGTTACCAGCGCTCCATGGCAACAACAGGGTATATAAGGCAGGTCTGTGCAGGGTGCCTTCCCTCCCCGGAAGAAGTTCCCTTGTTAGAAACGAAACGCGCGTCGGGATGACGTCATAGCGACGTCTGTTGTACTGTTGCAGTGTCAAACTCACAGGAGTTTGCTTCCGATCTGTAGAATAGCTTAATACTTTGATGTGGGCCACAGATGTGGATCCCACTAGCTAGCAACTAGGTATATTAGACCTCCTGCTGGTACTGGCTAGCCCAGAGTATATTTACACAGAAGGGTTGTGACAAAACTCTCCCCCCCCCCCCCTGGAAGCAGCTGCAAAAGCGTGAGTGCAGGTTATCAGTCTGGGGTCCCCTTATGCCCTGTTGTAACAGGTTGACCACGGGGTTTACTTACTTGCACCTACCTCCCAGCAGCGCTCCCATTGATCTATCATCACGGGGGTCCCTCCCTGCCTGGGTTTGCATTTGGCTATCTGTGTATGCAGCAGTGCTATGCGCCCTACTGCAGCTTTGCAACACAGTGCTGCATTACCAATGCTCCCAGTGCTCTTGTGTATCACAATACTTGTGTAGATTGTACACCCACTACTTCCCTGACAGGGTTATATTTACTGTTCATCTACTGAACCATTTCCATACAAGTATTGTGAGAATCAACAGTAACTCTATTCTACTGTGTATCACACCAGTTATGACATTACCTGGTCATCTAGAGTGATTTCACATCAGAACTGCACAGTACACTATTTAGGTTTTAAATATATTTGTTATGTTTGCTTCTTTCAATTACACTAATAAAAATGTATTATTTTCATCTAGTAGGGTTGAGTGCATCACATAGGGTTCTTTCCTCTCTCCCCCAATACGCTTATGTTTCACCCTGATAGCACCTCCCTAGAAAGTCTATTTTGAGCTGAGCAGGATTTTCCCCTCCCCACCCCTCCCCCCTCCCTTCTCCCCCACTGATTGCATTAAGTTGAACCTAGGTTCTTTCATTCTATCCTAGCTCGCTCACCACGTATGATATGGCAGGTTTCCTTACAAACAGAATCACCTCCAAAGAAAGACAATTGGAGGCTGACCAACTGTTTTCTCTAAATCAAGCAGACAACATACCGAGTGTTACAGATGACATTAAAACATACTTTCTTAATCTAGAAAAGAAATTGAAGAAAGAAACAAGACTATTCTGGGAAACCACGAGTTTACAAAACTATATAACCAAAGGGTTTATACCACGTGGTCTGAGAATAAATACGTTCCCTGCTTTTGCAGTTCAAGATGAAACATTTATTAAAAAATGGGAACGTATACTTTTCACTTGTTCAACTGAACTAATGACACTGTTAATACAGTATGAATCCACTAAACTAGAAGAAGCAACAGTGGAATTAGATTTAGAGCTTGCACAGACAGGCAAGTGGTCTGAAGAACCTGATTACGTGGAATTAGAATTAAAACTAAAGAAAAACATAGAAAAATTTACAAAAGAAATCAAGGCACGCAAACATACAAAATTCTTGCGAGACGCAAATGACTTTAAGACTGGTAACAGCTTGAAATCCAAAGATTAGCAGCGGAGCACAGCCAAGGAATGGGGCCAGCACCAGCAGTTGGAAGGTTAAAAATAATTATTTATTAAAGCATGGTATAAACAGGGGGGAGACAAAACACACTCTGACGCGTTTCAGGCTATGCAGCCCTTTATCAAAGAGTACAATCGCGTCTCATACTCCCGCAGTTATGAAGGGGATTCCCCGCCTCCATTACCCAGTGATGCCGCGCGGTTTTGGCGCGAACGCTACCATACACTGCTATTGGTTGAGACCAACTTCCAATCAGACAGCTGATTTCGGAAGGTGCGTCTGAGAGAAGGGGAGGAACTAGGGTCTCCCGTTCGGCTGCGAGAGTAACAGAAAAAACAAGGGGAAAAAATATATAAAATTACAATGTACAAAACAAAGACATATAACATATATATTCTAATTGTATGCGCAATTGATTCATTATATGGATGTGAACAGGACATGAATTATGATTTACTTCATGAATAAAGTGTGATCTTAATGCATTATATGGGGTTAACCCTTCAACCATATATATTTATATTATATAGGGTTATCCCTTATGTCATATGTGGTAAATAACAATATAATTAATAGATTCAGGGTAGTAGTCCATATATATGACAATTAACATTATTCAGAGACAATTCATGTACTAATCTCAAGCATTTGTACAGAATAATAAGTTGCATTTGATAAACCTTAAATAACGGAGAACTATTATATGAGGATAATTAATGAAGTGGTGGAGAGGGAAGGGGAAGGGAAGGGGGGGGGAGGGGGGAGGGGGAAGAGAGAGGGAAGGGGAAAAAAAGGAGGGGGGGGGGGGAAAGGACACAAAGGATATAGTATAAGGAGAGCCTCAAGCATAAAGTAAACATATTTGTAAAATACATAATCATACATAACTGTAATACATAATATGATTAACATAAAAAATGCTTGAGTTCCCAGTCCTGGTTCATGCCCCTGGGTGCTAATGTCCCAAGGGCATAAATCCAGAACATCTCCCTGCGATTTAACAAAGCTTCTCTATCACCTCCCCTGACATGGGCCTGGATATACTCAAGGGCACTAAACGAGAATGTTGCTAATGTTCCTAAGCGGCATTGATTGAAATGTCGGGCGACAGGAAATCTATCGTCACGTTTTTTAATGCTCCTAATGTGCTCATTGATTCGAATTTTAAGAGGTCTAATGGTATGACCTACATAACCACTCCCACAGGGACACCTGAGTAGATATACTACAAAGTTAGTGTTACATGTTAGAAATGTCTCAATGCGATAAATTTGATTGGTATATACATTCCTAATGGATTTGTGTTCTTTAGCGTATTTGCATATATTACAGTTTCCACATTTGAAAAATCCCTTTGGTAGTTTGTTAGTGTTAGTTTTAGTGGAATGAAAAAGACTAGGGGACACATGATTCCCAATGGTTTTAGCCTTTTTGAAGACTATTTTTGGATTTGATTTAGCAAAGCACTCTAGATCCCTATCCAGTTTTAAGATGGACCAATGTTTTTGTAGGATAAACCTAATTTGTTCTGCCTGTTTTGAATACGTCGTTATGAAGAGTGGTAGCTGGATTGTTGCATCTTTCTGAACAAAAATTTCTCCTTTTTTTCTCTTGTTATTTTTTCTGGTTTTGTTTAGGAGCTCATCTCTATCCATTTTTAGTGCGTTCTCAAATGCAATTTCCAGATCTTTCTCTCCATAACCTCGATTCAAGAACCTTTGTTTGAGTTCTTCAGCCTGAGTGAGGAAGGATTGTTCCGTTGAACAAATCCTCCTCAATCTGAGGTATTGTCCCTTTGGAATACCCCGGATAAGGGGTCTAGGATGGGCGCTGTTGGACCTGAGCAGGGAATTTCGTGAGTTGACTTTCCTGTAGACATTGGTCTGTATAATTTGGTCAATGTCTATATATAAGTGCAAATCAAGATAATCAATTTTTGTATCATGATAAACATGAGAAAATTTCAGATTGTAAGTATTTGCCTCCAGATATTCAAAAAATGAGTGTAATGTGTCCGTGTCACCATTCCAAATAAATATTAAATCATCTATAAACCTACGATAGAAAATAATATTGTGTATAAAAGAATTATTATCACCAAAGATGTGTGTGTTTTCCCAGAATCCCATAAAGAGGTTTGCATAAGATGGTGCGAATGACATGCCCATTGCTGTGCCCTGTGACTGTAAATAATACTGTTTGTCAAACATAAAATAATTGTGCTGTAATAAGAACATTACTGAGTCTAATAAAAAAGTGCTTTGTGCTGCATTTAAATTTGAGTGATTAAGAAAGTTACTTATAGCCTTAGTGCCCAAAGTGTGATCAATAATAGTATATAGTGAGGTCACATCCAATGTGACCCACATATACGTGTTAAGCCATTTAATGTTTTGAATATCTAGAAGCAAATCTGAAGAGTCCCTCAAATGTGAGGGAAGCTCTTTCACCAATGTCTGCAGGAAATAATCAACATACCTAGATAAACCATCTCTCAAAGATCCAATACTAGAGATGATGGGTCTGCCAGGAGGGCTAGTCATAGATTTATGGATCTTTGGGAGATGGTGAAAAATAGGCACGCTGGGAAAGGGGTTGTATAAGTACTCAGCTTCTTGTTTGGTTAGAACTCCTATTTCCCTGCCCAGGTCCAACAGATCACGAATTTCCACTAGGAAAGCTTGTGTGGGATCCCTGTCTAGTTTGCAGTACGATTTGGTGTCACCGAGTTGTCTTAAGGCTTCCAAATGATATGCCTCTGAGTGCATGATAACCACCGCACCCCTTTTATCTGCACTCTTTATGACTATTTTGGATCTATTTTTTAGTGTAGATAGATGTAAATGTTCCTCTTTAGTCATATTGTTAAAGGAAGGTGTGGTAAATGAGTAGCCTTTGGCCAATGTCTGTAAGTCCCTCTCGACCAACTTTTCAAATGTCTCAAGATGAGGACCTTTGGTGAAATTTGGGCAGAAAATTGATTTATTCTTAAATGAGGTGTGTTTGGTACCAGTAAGGAATGATAGTTGTTCTTCCCTGTCTATGCAATCCGCAACCTCTTCTTCACCTATGAGGTCTGTTAAATCTTGAAGTGCCCCATATTCTCTAAAAGAAAGTCTATCTTCCCAGGCATCATCGATCCCATGGTGGGGATCAAAATTATCCCCAGCATTTGATAGAGGAGACTCAGGTATCAAAACCTCTTTGGATGAGAAGAATTTCTTTAATGAGAGTTTTCTAATGAATCTCTGGAGGTCTATAACCGTGCTGAATAGATCAAAATCATTCATAATGGCAAAATTAAGGCCTTTATTCAGCACAGCTAGCTCTCCATCCGGTATTGTAACCCCCGATATGTTTAAGACATTATCAATTTGTGTTAGGAGTCTATCTTTCTTTTCTTTATTGCCACGTCTTTTTGGCGAGCGCCTTGTCCTTTTGAATAGTTTTTTGAAGATTTATTACTTCTTAATTCATAGGATGTTGACGCTTCTCCTTGATGTTTTTGTTGTCTGGATTCATAATCGGTGCTGTCCCGGCATCTGTCTGTATCCTCATCCGTCGAGAATGACACTGTTTGCTGGCGGGTTTCCCCGTCCGAGATATCCGAAATGCTAGAGGTTTCGGGAGATTTCTTCAGGATTAATCTTTTAGATGTTGATCTTTTGGGGTGTTCCTTCTGAGAGTGTTGATTCTTGTAAGTGGATCCCTGGCGAGTAGATGTTCTGGGTGGTGGTAACCGTTGCCACACATATACCTGGTTCCTTTCATAATCGACTCGATCTCTGTCGAATTTTTGTTGTTTTTTGACCATGATCTCTTTCTCAGCCTTTTCCACATTGTTGGATAGTCTCTCGTCCATGGTCTCAAAACCCTTCATTTCTTTGAATTTATTCAGTCTTTGTTGTAGGTCCTTGATGTCTTTTTTCACACTGATCCGCTCCTGAACCTTTGTTTTAATAATGAGGTCCATCAGTTTGAAGGAGCATTCGTTTAAAACACTGGTCCACTCCAATTCAAAATCCTTGGAGGGAAAACCAAATGAGGGCGTTTTTTTGACGCGGAGTCCCCTTGGTATCCTTTTGGTGATGATATAATTATCCAGCGTGGTGATATCCCACCATAATCTAATGTTGGTGAGAAGGGTTTTTTCTAGTTTGTTGAAATAAAAATCAAGATCAGCCTTGTCTTCACATATATCCTGTATGGTATTGTCAAATAAGTACGCTGCTCTGCGTTTCCTAGCAGAGTTATCTGCACAAGTCTGGACAAAAGTACTGTTCATTGTGTTTGCCACATCTGAGTCCTGTGCGTCCTCATCCATATTAAAAAAGGTCTCCCCCGTGTCACCAGTATTAAAATTCGTATGTAGAAGCTGTGGCTATATAGTCACAATGTGGTATATGCTGGTCCCCAAAGATATATTTAATGAATCATAAATGTCTCTCATAGGCGAGCAGCTGCTTGTCGTGAATCACAGTAGAGAGGTGGGATAAAATCCCAAAATCAGCGCTTCAGCGGATGAGATACACCAATAATTGGTACATGTAATGATCAGGATATGGAGAAGTATATATACAATAATAGTAGTATTGGACCCAGTGCAAACGCAGGAGTGTATAATCAAAAATAATGTCTTTTGGTGAGGGACTGTTTAATGCCTAGTGGCACCTCACAAGACAAAGAACACTCTTACCTGCTGCACTGTACCGGTCTAGAAGTCCCCTTGAATCCATGGAATGGGAAATCACAATACTCACTAGTATAATCTTCACTCCATTGGTGCGTGCGTCATGCAGAGTAGATACACAACAGCTTGAAATCCAAAGATTAGCAGCGGAGTACAGCCAAGGAATGGGGCCAGCACCAGCAGTTGGAAGGTTAAAAATAATTATTTATTAAAGCATGGTATAAACAGGGGGGAGACAAAACACACTCTGACGCGTTTCAGGCTATGCAGCCCTTTATCAAAGAGTACAATCGCGTCTCATACTCCCGCAGTTATGAAGGGGATTCCCCGTCTCCATTACCCAGTGATGCCGCGCGGTTTTGGCGCGAACGCTACCATACACTGCTATTGGTTGAGACCAACTTCCAACAGGAAATCTATCGTCACGTTTTTTAATGCTCCTAATGTGCTCATTGATTCGAATTTTAAGAGGTCTAATGGTACGACCTACATAACCACTCCCACAGGGACACCTGAGTAGATATACTACAAAGTTAGTGTTACATGTTAGAAATGTCTCAATGCGATAAATTTGATTGATATATACATTCCTAATGGATTTTCATTCCACTAAAACTAACACTAACAAACTACCAAAGGGATTTTTCAAATGTGGAAACTGTAATATATGCAAATACGCTAAAGAACACAAATCCATTAGGAATGTATATACCAATCAAATTTATCGCATTGAGACATTTCTAACATGTAGCACTAACTTTGTAGTATATCTACTCAGGTGTCCCTGTGGGAGTGGTTATGTAGGTCGTACCATTAGACCTCTTAAAATTCGAATCAATGAGCACATTAGGAGCATTAAAAAACGTGACGATAGATTTCCTGTCGCCCGACATTTCAATCAATGCCGCTTAGGAACATTAGCAACATTCTCGTTTAGTGCCCTTGAGTATATCCAGGCCCATGTCAGGGGAGGTGATAGAGAAGCTTTGTTAAATCGCAGGGAGATGTTCTGGATTTATGCCCTTGGGACATTAGCACCCAGGGGCATGAACCAGGACTGGGAACTCAAGCATTTTTTATGTTAATCATATTATGTATTACAGTTATGTATGATTATGTATTTTACAAATATGTTTACTTTATGCTTGAGGCTCTCCTTATACTATATCCTTTGTGTCCTTTCCCCCCCCCCCCTCCTTTTTTTCCCCTTCCCTCTCTCTCCCCCCACTCCCCCCCCTTCCCTTCCCCTTCCCTCTCCACCACTTCATTAATTATCCTCATATAATAGTTCTCCGTTATTTAAGGTTTATCAAATACAACTTATTATTCTGTACAAATGCTTGAGATTAGTACATGAATTGTCTCTGAATAATGTTAATTGTCATATATATGGACTACTACCCTGAATCTATTAATTATATTGTTATTTACCACATATGACATAAGGGATAACCCTATATAATATAAATATATATGGTTGAAGGGTTAACCCCATATAATGCATTAAGATCACACTTTATTCATGAAGTAAATCATAATTCATGTCCTGTTCACATCCATATAATGAATCAATTGCGCATACAATTAGAATATATATGTTATATGTCTTTGTTTTGTACATTGTAATTTTATATTTTTTTTTCCCTTGTTTTTTCTGTTACTCTCGCAGCCGAACGGGAGACCCTAGTTCCTCCCCTTCTCTCAGACGCACCTTCCGAAATCAGCTGTCTGATTGGAAGTTGGTCTCAACCAATAGCAGTGTATGGTAGCGTTCGCGCCAAAACCGCGCGGCATCACTGGGTAATGGAGGCGGGGAATCCCCTTCATAACTGCGGGAGTATGAGACGCGATTGTACTCTTTGATAAAGGGCTGCATAGCCTGAAACGCGTCAGAGTGTGTTTTGTCTCCCCCCTGTTTATACCATGCTTTAATAAATAATTATTTTTAACCTTCCAACTGCTGGTGCTGGCCCCATTCCTTGGCTGTACTCCGCTGCTAATCTTTGGATTTCAAGCTGTTGTGTATCTACTCTGCGTGACGCACGCACCAATGGAGTGAAGATTATACTAGTGAGTATTGTGATTTCCCATTCCATGGATTCAAGGGGACTTCTAGACCGGTACAGTGCAGCAGGTAAGAGTGTTCTTTGTCTTGTGAGGTGCCACTAGGCATTAAACAGTCCCTCACCAAAAGACATTATTTTTGATTATACACTCCTGCGTTTGCACTGGGTCCAATACTACTATTATTATATATATACTTCTCCATATCCTGATCATTACATGTACCAATTATTGGTGTATCTCATCCGCTGAAGCGCTGATTTTGGGATTTTATCCCACCTCTCTATTAAGACTGGTAACATTTATAAACCACATAAAAACCAAAACAAGGAATACCACGACTCGTCCACGGAATGGGAAAACTCCGACGTGGAGGAAAGTAACACTAATCCCAACAACATAAATATCACCAATCCCCAGGTTCCTTTTTTAGAATCACAACGGGGGAGAGGTGAACGAGGTGGGCGTCCAAGAGGCAGGGGCGAGCAACAAGACGAGGCAAGAGAAAAACTAAGGAACAGAGACATATGGGGGTACAGGGGGAGAGGGAGGAACTGGCGGAGACGCTATCGTCAGCCATAACAAATAAACAGAGTGAATTACAAGTCATCAACTTAACTAACATCACCCTAACCCCAATACAAGAACAAGTCCTTAGAAAAGGTTTATCATTTACCCCCGCATGCAACTTCGACGTATTCACATGGGTAAAAGATATCAATCTTTTTGGACGCAAGTTAGCTCTAAAAAAGTTCCATAAAAGACGGGAAAATATGACTCTAACCCAGGAATTCATGGAGCTAACTGACGACCAAGATCGTGAATACCTCAAAATGCTGTCATCCTTAGAAGAGGAGACAAATAGAACTCCTGGTCTCGGCCCCTTTACCACACTCAGACAGAAAAGCAAATTCTCGCCATCACTAAGTGCTGATACTAACATCAATATGTTTCTCAAACTAGTCACCAAAGATTTTCAAAAAATGTCCACAGGAGGGGGTCAAGAAAACCTCACAAAAGATGAAAAAAGTGCACTCAAAGAACTCTCAGAATTAAAAGGGATTATCATCAAGCCCGCGGACAAAGGGGGGAATATTGTAATCTTAGAATAAGACAAATATGTCTTAGAAAATGTGAGGCTTCTAAAGGATAAAAAATGTTATGTTGCGTTACAACAGGATCCTACTCTGGCTTTTTCCAAGAGCCTGAGGAAAATTCTACAGAAGGGTCTGGATAACAAAGTAATCTCGCCACAAGAATTCAAGTATATGATGGTTGAGAAGCCTAAAATAGCCACATTTTATAGTATTCCTAAGTTACATAAGAATGCCGTTAACCCCCCTGGAAGACCCATTTTCTCCGGTATAGAATCCCTCAATGAACCTGCCAGTACCTATCTGGACCAGGTTTTGAGACCATACGTGACCAATCTTCCTTCCCACACAATAGATACCACAGACATTCTAAGGAGAATAGACGGTATACAGACATCCAAAGATACATTTTTGGCATCGCTCGATGTGGAATCTCTGTATACCAGTATCCAACACGATGTGGGAATCAGATCTGTGTCACACTTTCTGAGAACTCGTAGCTCTGAATGTAAAAATCATAATGAATTCATACTTGAGCTCTTGGATTATGTTCTAAAGCACAATTATTTTTTGTTTAAGGGTACCTTCTACCACCAACTCCAGGGTACTGCAATGGGCACCACATGTGCCCCTACGTATGCAAATATCTAACTGGGTTGGTGGGAAGAGATGACAGTCTTCTCTCAGGAGATGCTGACACATACACAGAACGTCGAACTATGGTCACGCTACATTGATGACGTGCTGTGTCTGTGGAATGGGACAGAGGCAGAATTCAATGCCTTCGTGACAGCACTAAACTGTAATGATCACAACTTACGCCTAACAAGTGAAATCAACCAGGATCAGATTACATTCTTGGACCTGGTAATTTTCAAGGATGACCAGGGCGTCTTACAGTCTACAGTCCACACCAAGGCCACAGCCACGAATAACTTGCTGTTATTCACCAGTCATCATCCCAGACCGCAGGTTGAGGGCATTCCGGTGGGACAGTTTCTAAGAGCCAAAAGGAACTGCTCCACAAGTAGTGACTTTGAGAAACAATGTCAAATTATGAGCCAGAAGTTTATGGATAGAGGCTACAGTAAGAGCTGTATTAATAGAGCATATAAACGAGCCAAATATTCAGACCGCAACATGCTACTGTATGGCAAAAAACAAATGGTGAACGAACCAAGTACAGTAAGAATAATTGGCACGTACAGCAGACAGTGGAGAGAGATCAAAAGGATTCTCAATAAACACTGGCACATCCTCTTGGAGGATGATGTATACAAGTCAGTGCTCACTGATACTCCATCCATTACATACAGGAGATCCAAAAACATGTCTGATACTCTAGTACACAGCCACTACAAAACTCCAACCACAACAACTTGGCTAAGTAACACCACAAAGGGCACTTTCAAATGCGGGACTTGTAAGGCTTGCAGCTTCATCAACTCACAAAAAACATTCAAAAATGCCACCGGTTCAACCACATATACAATTAGGGACTACATCAACTGTAAAACAAGTGCTGTGATTTATCTAGCGACATGTAGATGCGGTTTGATGTATGTGGGCAAAACCTCTCGCCAACTACGTCGCCGCATCCTAGAACATGCAAGCACCATCAGGAATGAAGTAGATACGCCACTGGCACGACACATCAATTTGTCACATCATGGTGACACTACATCAGTGGCCTTTCAAGGCATTGAACATGTATCACTCGGTCTCCGTGGAGGCGATATTGACAATGCCCTACTGAGGAAAGAGGCTAGATGGATTTTTATTTTGGGCACGCAGTCACCTCATGGGTTGAATGAGGATTTCAATTATAGTGCATTCCTGTGAGATTCTCTCCATCATGTGCCCTATCTAACCTCCCGGCCCTCTAACACACCATGGATAGGATTACCACTTACATATACTTACCTTAGAACCATTCTGCACACCTATGTAAATGTATGTATCCACTCAGGTGCCCAGATCTTCATGGTACAGCAATCATAAGAGGGCACATATATGCATTACATTTACACAATCACAGAATAAGTGCCCAGATCTTAATAATACAGTAATTATAAGAGGGCATACTCATGCACCACATCACACAATAAAGTAATCAGTCATTTTGCGTGCATCTGCTTTATTAATGCTTTTAAACTACTATATCTATTTTTAGCCAAAGGATACTCCTGCCACAGACCTTATATGTCCAATCAATACCAGGGGCCGCGCTGACAGCATTAGGTTAAGGAGGAGCCTCCCTCTGAATATGTTACCAGCACTCCATGGCAACAACAGGGTATATAAGGCAGGTCTGTGCAGGGTGCCTTCCCTCCCCGGAAGAAGTTCCCTTGTTAGAAACGAAACGCGCGTCGGGTTGACGTCATAGCGACGTCTGTTGTACTGTTGCAGTGTCAAACTCACAGGAGTTTGCTTCCGATCTGTAGAATAGCTTAATACTTTGATGTGGGCCACAGATGTGGATCCCACTAGCTAGCAACTAGGTATATTAGACCTCCTGCTGGTACTGGCTAGCCCAGAGTATATTTACACAGAAGGGTTGTGACAAAACTCTCCCCCCCCCCCTGGAAGCAGCTGCAAAAGCGTGAGTGCAGGTTATCAGTCTGGGGTCCCCTTATGCCCTGTTGTAACAGGTTGACCACGGGGTTTACTTACTTGCACCTACCTCCCAGCAGCGCTCCCATTGATCTATCATCACGGGGGTCCCTCCCTGCCTGGGTTTGCATTTGGCTATCTGTGTATGCAGCAGTGCTATGCGCCCTACTGCAGCTTTGCAACACAGTGCTGCATTACCAATGCTCCCAGTGCTCTTGTGTATCACAATACTTGTGTAGATTGTACACCCACTACTTCCCTGACAGGGTTATATTTACTGTTCATCTACTGAACCATTTCCATACAAGTATTGTGAGAATCAACAGTAACTCTATTCTACTGTGTATCACACCAGTTATGACATTACCTGGTCATCTAGAGTGATTTCACATCAGAACTGCACAGTACACTATTTAGGTTTTAAATATATTTGTTATGTTTGCTTCTTTCAATTACACTAATAAAAATGTATTATTTTCATCTAGTAGGGTTGAGTGCATCACATAGGGTTCTTTCCTTTCTCCCCCAATACGCTTATGTTTCACCCTGATAGCACCTCCCTAGAAAGTCTATTTTGAGCTGAGCAGGATTTTCCCCTCCCCACCCCTCCCCCCTCCCTTCTCCCCCACTGATTGCACACTGGAGAGGGGGCAATAGACATACAGCTCTTATTAAGAGGGAGTCATACTGGATGTATGAATTAAAGACCATGTCCCCCTCTGGTCTGAATTTGGAGTTTGATATCAAACCTTTTTTATAAACATTTTTATATGCATATACTAATTTCTTGTTTTCTGTCTCCACCCTAGAGTACGCCTCCTATCTACTGCAATATTAAAATTCCACATACCCTGTTCCCCATTCACAGTCCCCTATTTAGGGATAACTATTCTATTACCTGTTTTATAAACTTATATATGTTTTTAACGATTATGTTTTTATTAACTAAACCCATTTGCATCTGTTAGCACTCTTTTTGGATCTCTACATATGTTTGATGTAGAGAGAATAAAGATCTGTTTCAATACAGCCCGATATGTACGCAATTAGCATAATTAACAACATCATGCTTTCCCTCAACCTATGGGAACTAAGTCTAGGGTATATATGTCCCTACCACTCATCAAACGTTACTCCTGATGAAACCGAGAGGTGAAACGCGTAGAGTGACGTTTACTACACTGGCCGGAACCCCTGGGAGCGGATGACGTCACTTCCGGGCATCCTGGATGGCCCTCCGCCGCCTTAAACTCAACATGGCTAAAACAGAGCTCCTCATACTTCCTCCCAAACCTGGCCCTACTACCTCCTTCCACATTACTGTTGGAACTACAATCATTCACCCAGTAGCCCAAGCACGCTGCCTAGGGGTCACACTCGACTCCTCTCTCACATTCGCCCCTCACATTCAAAACATTTCTAAAACTTGTCGCTTTTTCCTCCACAATATAACAAAGATACGCCCCTTCCTCTGTTGCTCGACTGCTAAAACTCTGACTCAGGCCCTCATTCTCTCCCGTCTTGATTACTGTAACCTCCTGCTGTCCGGCCTTCCTGCCTCTCACCTGTCTCCCCTACAATCTATCCTAAACGCTGCTGCCAGAATCACTCTACTCTTTCCTAGATCTGTCTCAGCATCTCCCCTCATGAAATCCCTCTCCTGGCTTCCGATCAAATCCCGCATCTCACATTCCATTCTTCTCCTCACTTTTAAAGCTTTACACTCTTCTGCCCCTCCTTACATCTCAGCCCTAATTTCTCGTTATGCACCACCCAGTTCTTCTCAAGGATGTCTTCTTTCTACCCCCTTTGTATCTAAAGCCCTCTCCCGCCTTAAACCTTTCTCACTTTCTGCCCCACACCTCTGGAATGCCCTTCCCCTCAGTACCCGACTAGCACCCTCTCTATCCACCTTTAAGACCCACCTTAAGACACACTTGCTTAAAGAAGCATATGAATAGCACTGTGGATATTCTGAACACGATACATAAAGCTTGGCCCCCTGCAGATGCACTTACCAGAACTCCCTCCTACTGTCTCTGTACGTTCTACCTACCAATTAGACTGTAAGCTCCTCGGGGCAGGGACTCCTCTTCCGAAATGTTACTTTTATGTCTAAAGCACTTATTCCCATGATCTGTTATTTATTTGATTACCCCATGTATTACTACTGTGAAGCGCTATGTACATTAATGGCGCTATATAAATAAAGACATACAATACAATACAATACGCACGCTACACCAGAGGGATACCAGAGACATCACTCATCCGGCTGCTGAGATCCACAGCGTGTGATCTGAATGCTTTTTTAAACCTTGAATCATGTGAGTGCATTGTATTTCACTTACCTTTTATAAATTTGTATACAGTCTGCACTATGTCCAGTTTTATTTATATCAAAGTCCTTTGAAGTCTGCATCTATATGGTGAAGATTGATTTCCTGACCGCTCTGTGGCTATACAGCACCCAAAGATACCTTTACGTGCTCCACATTTTCTCACGTTTGTGAGTACTTTTTAGATAAGACCTGACACTATATTTACTGTCACTGTTGTCTTACAATATAGCACCATCATTTTTCTGTTCTGTTTTCACATATTTTTTGCGCTTCCTGATGACCTACACCTATACCACTTACCACGAGGATTGGGAGAGCAATCGTGCACCGGGTTATAGCAGCATTTCCACATATGTGTTTGTATAAGTATCACTATTTTACTATTACATTGTATAACATTTGAACACTTTGGTATATTTTAGAGCGCCACTATTTGATAAGTTTCCTTTTCGCATGATTTTGCGTACAGGTACCAGCAAGCTTGCATTTACTAGTACCAAAATGATTTACAGCTTCATCAGCTGTCAACTACAAGTGTATCAGGTCAGCTTTCACCTGTCAACTATAATGCAGACTTGAGGAGTCACAGTGAGTCATCACCTCCCGTTTGGCAAAGTTTATAATGAAGGTAAATATACAGTAGAGTAATGTACTACACTGTATTACACTATACTGTACTGTACAGTACATGACAGTATTACTGTAAGTTTAGAGCTGCAGTTCAAGCTTGCGTGTGTCAAAACAAAATTATTTTTTAAACAATACTGTACATACTTTACAGTGCATCAATACAATACTGTATGCGAGTTAAGGGGACAATACTGTACAATACTGTATGCGAGTTGAGGGGATGTTTCTCTGTTGAGTGCACTTTGAAGAATGATTTGATTGGCCGTCGAAGTACGTGACGCTGCAGCTTAAAAATGTAGGTAGAGGGTAGGGCTGAAGAGTTAGAGTCAATCAGAAGTTTGTTCTCATCCTACAGACACAGATATAGGATATTGCTTGAACGGCTGCTTTAATTCCCAATGACATGACTTGACGCATGCGCAATACCGGTAATAATAGTATATTTGTTTCTTTTTCCCCAGAAAAGAAACGTTGACATCAAGAGGAAAAAGACAAAAGAAGGGATTTGGATGGACCTCCAATATCGCTTATCGCTTTTTTTTAAAAAGTTGCTTGCGCATGGTTTGCCAAGTAGGCAAACATTTAGTGACAGTGCCATTTTTATTGATAGAACAATTGTGAGCTTTATAGAAAACCTTATACTGTACAGTATGCTGCTTTTTTAATCTTCAAATCTTTTTTTACATGGTACAGTACTGTTATCTTCACAACTTTTCTTATAAACACCAAAAATAAAAATGTATATCTTTTATTCTATACCGTATGTATTATTTATTATTCAATGCTTTCAACTTTTGCAACAGTACTACTGTTTTTGTTTTACTGGTATGATCATGCATGTACTGTACTGTGCTGTATGTTTCATTTTGACTTTTTAATAACAGGTAAGAGAAATGCCCTTGCATTACATTGCAGTATGTGAAGTGCAATGCTTTGTTGAACTGTTAATAAGAATTTCAGGTCTGCAATAGGGGGACGGTCAAAAAATAAATTTTATTTTTTAATTCAAGTTTTACAAATATATCTTTTTGGGGGTTATCGCCATGGGCTTGCATAGCAATTATGAATATTATGAGATTCAAACAGTACTTTTTAATTCCAGACTGGTCATGTATGTTCTTTCTGAGGTGGGTGGCATACACTAGTACTGTGATTTTTATTTGGGGTTGTGAGGATCAAAACATTATGATGAACTGTTGAGAATATGTTGAGAATATGTTTTGAACTACAGTACAGCTTTTAACTTCATACAGCTCGCACAGCTCGCACCCCCTCCCTCCTCCTCCACCCCCCCCCCCCCCCCGTACACACACACACACAAGGCTCAAGGATTTCAACTTCTTATCAACACCTCTGACAAACCATGCACCATGCCACGCATGCGCAAGTGCGATAAGCTAAGCCCTTCTAACTTGCCTTTTCTTCAACACAACACTCCCCCCCCCTAGTAATAAGATTAACATGTTGCGTGAGATACATGCCTAGCTAAGCAAGCCCTTCTAAAACTGCTATTTTACTGTAACAAAACAAGTCAACTTGAAGTTCAAAGCTTATCAACAACACAACAACAGAGCCCTCCAACAGAGCCATTCACGTAAATGTACTGTTGTGTGATTATCATGAGCTGGGCAGGAGACATGTTGGATAATCCTTAATAGAATTTTATTGCATTATTAACAGAAATGATTGATTAAACAATAAAAATATAATAATTTTTATAAAATCTTTTTTGTTTTTCTATATATTTTTTTGCAAACTAATGTGAAGTGCAATGCTTTGTTTGTTGAACTGTTCATAAGAATTTCAGGTCTGCAAGAGGGGGTCGGTTTAAAAAATATATTTTATTTTTTAATGCATAATACAGTACAAAAATACAATACAGTAGCTCTTGTCTTTCTCTTCGTTATGGCATTGCGGGATAGGGGGAGATCGGAGAGAGAGGGGGCTACAGCTCTGAAAATACCGTATCAAAAGATTTTTTTTAAAAATATTTTTTTTTTTTTGGCAAACACAAATTTCTATACAGCAACTACTGAGAGGGTGGGAGAGGGGGGTTTGTGTAAGATACAGGCTGGTTTGTACATGCACACCGTACTATTATCTTACACATCCCCCCCCTTCCTTTTTTCATTGCGGCAGTTCTGAAAATGAAATGAAACAATAAATGCAAACATAGTTAGTTTGTGCCATACAGTACTTACAGTGCTGTAAAGTGCCTGTATCATTCTTACTTGTGCCTGATTAACAGAAATAAATGGTTAAAACAATAACAATACAGTATTTATTTCGAAAGATTTTTTTAAAAACACTTTTTTTTTTGGAAAACATGAATTTCTATACAGTAACTAGTGAGAGAGGTGGGAGAGGGGGGTTTCTGTAAGATACAGGCTGGTTTGTACATGCACACCGTACTATTATCTTACACCCCCCACCTTCCTTTTTTCATTGCGGCAGTTCTGAAAATGAAAAGAAACAATAAATGCAGACATGGATAGTTTGAGTGCTATACAGTACTTACAAATGAGACGTTCGACAGGTAAGGAGGGAACACGCCGCAGGGGACGTGTTCCGTGCATCGTCACATAATGCAAGAAATAACAGAAAATAATGTATTTGTTAAAAAAGAGAATGCACCTGTTACCATTGTTTTCAATGGTGCCGTGTTATTTCAAAGTATTGCAGCAGTGTTAATGCAAACAATGTGCTGGCTACAGCAGTAACGTCGGTTACATGTGTATTTCAGGAAAGATACCGTATAATCTGTACCGAGTAATGAATATAGCCAGTGAATTAATTGCAGGCAAGTCACTATAAAATCGCTCATTCCCTTCATACACCCATGCGACTTGCCAGTCTGACATGTTTGTGAATTTAGATCGTTCCCAGTGGGACGCCATCACCCATCACAATGCTGATAAATGGGGAAAAATTACACCTGAAACAGTGGTGAGGCTTCTGCCCCCTCCCTTAAAAAATGTTCCTCTCTCACTGCTTCCCTCCAAAATAAGTCAACTTCTGACACTGGTATGCCTGAGTCCCAATACCCTGTGGGTACTTTTGTGATTGAGTGCAACTGGGACCTGCTTTGCTTGCTCACCAAAATGCTCAACCCATGGTCGCTCACACCAAAGCAGATGTGAGAGAAGGAACATGATAGGAGGCAGCAGTGCCCCCCCCACACACTGTCAGGCATGAGTGTGGCTGTGGCCCACCATGTGAACCCCCATTTCCCGCTGACTCCAACACCAACATTGCAGCTGTTGATGAAGAAGCAACAGCAGCAACAAACACCTACTGAAGCAAACTCTTGGGGCCACTCCATCATACAATCTCTAATTAAACCATATAAGGCCTTTTTCCAGGCATTGCTGTGGGTAGCTACAGTGGAAGTAAATATAGCCCTTAACAAATTCTAATTTGAGTGGGGGGAGGGCCCACACACTCACAAAGGGCCTGTACCCAAGGGGAACACACACCCTCATTACCGCATTCCCACCACCAATGAAGAGAGAAAAGTGGATAGGGGAATTCCTAATTTTTGACACCCTCGTCTGATTGCGGGAGCTATCTTCCACTGCTGAGCCAAATGTTTTAAAGACCATTTGTGCAAAGGCTTGAAAACTCCAAATTGTTGTAAAAATGCATTTTCATTACAGAATTGTTGCAGTTAATAATTTTACAATTCGAATTACATTGTTCTTCTGAGAAATTGAGTGATACACTCTACAAAAACTAGTTATATTTGTACTACATGTATGTCATAGGAGGTAAATCCCATTATGTCACTAAATATATTGAGGAAGCCAGAGGATTGCACGTATTAAGTAATATCAATTTTCATTTGTGCTATCTATAGAAATTGCAGATGTCAAGCGATGCTGAAGCTTCCGATTTGGTGTTCAGACTTCCTGTAATCTCCTACCACTTCCTTATTCAATGGTATTTCCCAAAATGTTCTCTTCACTTTTTACTTTACAAACGAATGAATGTATAAATAAATGTTTTACTGTAGGTACACAAATCCAAGCTTGATTATGTGAGTTAATATTGAAAAATAATGTTGAATTTCCAAAGTATGTGAAATTATACAAATTCCGTGGAAAAGAAGTATTGTAATGTGGAAGAAATGGTGATTTACTATTGCTGTTCTGTGAATCATTTGTCTTTAATTTTGACAAAATATTAAGCAGCACATAAACATAGGTAAAATTGTGTATACATACATTTAAAAAAACACACAGAACTGTCCACTTTCCTAAGTCAGAAAAAATATTCATTTATGGTTTTCCATTTATGTATTGCACAATGTGTTTTATTATTTTTAATAAATATATTATTAGGAGCAATTTACATAAGCAGTAAGGGTGTACTTAGTTTTTCACACATGGCTTCTCCAGTTTGGCTTCATTTTTGTTAAATAAATCATGACACGGTGTAATACGTCATGTGTTGTTGTTCATCTGAGGTTGTATTCACCTAATTTTAAGACCTGCTAAGGAACAGATGATTGTTATTATGTCCTGATATGTAAAACCATAGAATTCACAAAGGGTGTTCTTTCTTTTTCACAACACTGTACATACAGTACTGTACAAACCAACCTCTTCTCTATGCCGGACTGTTAGGATACTTGACATATGATACCAAGCATACCAGAAAAGAGATTATTCTATAAAATACATTATTTTAATAGGCTAATTAATTTGCAGAAATGTCCGACTCTTGGACAAGAAAAAATAAGTACGGAATAAACCTTCACCTTTTTAACTGCAGCCTTTTCCCCAGAAATTAAGAATTTTGTTTTGTATTTGTATGCTTTTTGTTCCAGGTGAATATACTGAGGGAGGACCACAGGGCCATCAATAATAAATGTTTCATAGTGGATAGAGAAACGGAAGAGTGTAAAGCTTCTGGAAAGTTAGCTTAACGAACAATGTCAAAGAACAACAGCAATTCTGTGCTGAAGGAGCGGCTCAGTGAGTAAAGACAGTGGGGGCTATGCACTAAGCAGTGATAAGTCGTTTAAAGAGCGCAAAGTGCTTTTAGAACGTGAAGTTCCACCGAGCGCTATGCACTAAACCGCGCAAACAGGCACTTTGCGCTCTAAAACGGGCTTTTCCTTGAAATTTTTTCTAAGTCCAACTTTGCTCGTACGATCAGCTGTTTGCGCTGAATCCTGTCCTTCTGCGGGATTCACTTAGCAATGCAAACTGATCGTACGTTAAAATTGCACTGAATAAAGCTCACCAGCTAAAGACAGGTGATAAAAAAAGCTGGACTTAGAAAAAATTATTTGTTTACCTTTTTGCAGGCGCAAAACCAATACAACAGGCTGGCGGATGTCCCCGGCTGACCCCGCAGGGGTCCCGGAGGGAGGCCGGGGTTCGCGCGGGTGTCCCCGGCTGACCCCGCGGCCGTCCCGGGTCCCCGCGGGAGTCCTGGGGTACCCGCGGGCCTGCGGTACCAATGTTGTGCCAACAAAAAGACTAAACAATATTTCTAACTAAATATACCCCCCTAACACATACAGTACAATAATGTGCAAAATAACTATTATCCAGATATGGATAATAGATTATTTGCCCATTATTAAACACTGCATTAGCATACCTAAATAAAGTCAATAAAAACAGTAGCCAGCTAATCCAATCAATACAAGCAGTAACAACATCAACAATTATTTAATTAAGCCATTAACCAATGAAACCAATGAATTCCTAAACCAACTCAAAATGAATAGTAACACTAACCAATCAAACCAATTAATTACAACATTAATGAATGTAAACATTAAAAGACAAATAAATACATTCAAACAATCTCTGAAAGAACCATAAAACGCATTAGCCAACATAATACAACATTAACTACAAGCGTACACCAATCGCAAACATTTTATTACATTAAGCAGGGAAAATACAAACAATTACATCCACCTAAGAAACTGACATTAAAAAAACCAACAGCAATACCAAGCCACAAATGCCCCCAAATATTGTAATAATAATTTATTAATCTGTACCCTAAAGTGGTACAGATTAATATATTATCAGTCAATGTGCCACCCCCAAAAAATCAAAAATCACATCCAATGAAAAAACCTGTAAAAAGAGATATTTACAAACATTGAATATATTACTTCCCATTAGAAGCGGTGGCCCTCCGACTCCCGGGGAAACAGGAAGCTCACGTACCTTGAAGGCCTCCAACAGCATCCGATGCCATCCGCCATGAAGATCTGGCTCAGGTACCACAATCTTCTTTTTTCTTTCTTTAATCACCTTCTTCTATCTTCATCTGTCACCATTTCTTCATCTTCTTAATCTTCTTTCTTCATCTGTCAATCCAAAATACCCCATGTTAAATCCCAGCCGATGCTGTCTCGTCGGCTTCTTGGGCTCAAATGAGGCGTCACGGCCTTAAATAGGGCTTGTGACGTCACATTTAGCCTCAAAATGGTGAACAGCCACCTGATTGGATGTTCAAACCATGTGCCGACTTTAATTTTTTTTTTTACATGACGTCACTTAAAGGGAATGATGCCAGCCAATCAGAATGGCTGTGCTTCATTTGCCTTTAAGATGACGTCACGAAATCCAAGATGGCCGGCGTCACATGGTATTTCAGCCAGAGTGTGGAATTGTTTCCCACGATCTGATTGGCTGAAATACCATGTGACGCCGGTTTCGTGACGTCATCTTAAAGGCAAATGAAGCACAGCCATTCTGATTGACTGACATCATTCCCTTTAAGTGACGTCATGTAAAAAAAATAATTAAAGTCGGCACATGGTTTGAACAGCCAATCAGGTGGCTGTTCACCATGTTGAGGCTAAATGTGACGTCACAAGCCCTATTTAAGGCCGTGACGCCTCATTTGAGCCCAAGAAGCCGACGAGACAGCATCGGCTGGGATTTAACATGGGGTATTTTGGATTGACAGATGAAAAAAGAAGATTAAGAAGGTGAAGAAATGGTGACAGATGAAGATAGAAGAAGGTGATTAAAGAAAGAAAAAAGAAGATTGGTGTACCTGAGCCAGATCTTCATGGCGGATGGCATCGGATGCTATTGGAGGCCTTCAAGGTACGTGAGCTTCCTGTTTCCCCGTGAGTTGGAGGGCCACCGCTTCTAATGGTAAGTAAGATATTCTATGTTTGTAAATGTCTCTTTTTACAGGTTTTTTCATTGGATGTGATTTTTGATTTTTTGGGGGAGGCACATTGAGTGATAATATATTAATCTGTACCACTTTAGGGTACAGATTAATACATTATTATTACAATATTTGGGGGGCATTTGTGGCTTGGTATTGCTGTTGGTTTTTTTAATCTCAGTTTCTTAGGTGGACGTCATTGTTTGTATTTTCCCTGCTTAATGTAATAAAATGTTTGCGATTGGTGTTCGATTGTAGTTAATGTTGTATCATGTTGGCTAATGCGTTTTATGGTTCTTTCAGAGATTGTTTGAATGTATTTATTTGTCTTTTAATGTTTACATTCATTAATGTTGTTGTAATTAATTGGTTTGATTGGTTAGTGTTACTATTCATTTTGAGTTGGTTTAGGAATTCATTGGTTTCATTGGTTAATGGCTTAATTAAATAATTGGTGATGTTGTTACTGCTTGTATTGATTGGATTAGCTGGCTACTGTTTTTATTGACTTTATTTATGTATGCTAATGCAATGTTTAATAATGGGCAAATAATCTATTATCCATATCTGGATAATAGTTATTTTGCACATTATTGTACTGTATGTGTTAGGGCGGATGGGGGGAGGGGGGTCGTGTATTGATGTTTGTTAATTATTTTTTTAATATACATTTTAATTACTGTGTAGATGTGCAGGGGGTCTCCGGAGCTGACCCGCGTTGGTTTCAGGTCCGAGGACCCCCTACTTCAGGAGATACAGGCCCTGTTATGGGGTGCCGGTATCCCCTGCACTTTCAAGCTCCCGCGTCACGTGACCGGGACATTGAAATTCTGCAGGGGATACCGGCACCCCATAAAGGGTGCTGTATCTCCTGAAGTAGGGGTCCTCGGACCTGAAACCAACGCTGTTCAGCTCCAGAGACCCCCTGCACATCTACACTATAATTAAAATGTATTTATTTATTGTACGATCGCCTGTAACAGCCTTGCATGGAGATGGCAAATCTCCATGCAAATGTTACAGGCGGAATGTTTTTTCTATCAGCTAGCGTGCTTAAAGGTTAAGAAAGCTAGCAAGGGGAAAATACATTGCACGCACGATAAGCCAGTTTTGGGCACGTCCGCTAAAAAATGGGCTGGGGGCCTTAGTGAAACGCGCCGCCGGCTTCATTTTTTATCGGATGTGCTAATTTTTTTCAGCTCAGCGCGAAAGCTCAGAGCTTAGTGCATAACCCCCACTGAGTTCAAAACACAAGAATCTGGTTCAATTCCCAGCGTCAGCTCCTTGTGACCTTGGGTAAGTCACTTTATCTCCCGGTGCATCAGGCACCAAAAATATAGATTGTAAGCTCTACGGGGCAGGGACTGTGTCTGCAAAATGTCTCTGTAAAGCGCTACATAAAACTAGCAGCGATCTACAAGAACAATCAATTATTATTATTAATTCAGAGATCTCCCTTTTTGAGTGAGATGTCAGTATTTATTTGTGTGTAAAACTGTTTTTGACAACAAAATCGATTGTTCTGCTTTTTGTACTCACTGTAAAACATAAGATTCTATTGAAATCCATGTTTTATTTTCGGTCATTAATCCTTATGGTTCTTTTGTGCCTATCAAACTGTTTTCCTTTTGTGTCTGATCTTAGACACGATGCTGATACATCAATATATGATCCATGCTGTATCCATCATCCACAATTGTGTGTTAAGCATTTGTTTTGTAGGAGTACTCACACAATTTGCCTAAACACCATTGCTACAAAGTTGAATTAAGTGCTTTGCTGCTTAGCTGTGAACATTTCTCTATGGGGACAGAGTACAACACAACAATACATGTAAAAGTATTTTATTCCATTCAAAAATAACAAGCCAATTGTGGGAACTTAAGGCCAAAGAAAAACTGAAACATTGTATGTTCATGAATGCATCAGAAGTGAAAAAGTACTTCTCAAACTGGACCCAGTCCATGTGAAACTAAACATAAATGCATAGAGACAAATACAATTCCATCTCTGCTAAAGCCTTTAGCTCATCTTGCACCTGAATGATATGCTGTGGATTTCAGTTCTTTAACTCTTCATATCAATGCAATTGTGTTATTGTCAGGGACATCAGATTTCCTGGGAGCCAGGACTAGCGTTTCCACTGCCCCCCCCCCCCCAGTGTCAGCATCCTTGCAAGACCCCCTTCTATCTTACACTTCCCCTTCTCACACACCTCACTCATTACTCTCTCACCCCTCTATTTCTGCCCCCCCTCACACTCCATTCCCCACTTCTCATACTCCATTCCCCTCTCTCCTCCTTACACTTCATTCCCCCTTCCTCTTCTCACACTCCATTGCCGTTACCCCTCCTCACACTCCATTCCCCCTCCACCACACTCAATAACTCCCCTCCTTCACACTCAATAACTCCCCTCCTTCACACTCAATAACTCCCCTGCCTCACACTCAATAACTCCCCCTCCCCACACTTAGTAACCCCCCTCACAATCAATAACCCCCGTTCAATAACTCACCCCTCCCCTCAATATCACACACAATAACCCCCTTCTCCTACACACACAATAACCCACATCCCCACACAATACCTTCCTTCCCTCAATAATGCACAATAATGCCCCTCCTCACAATCACACACACAATAATCCTCCTCTCCTCAGTCACACACAGAATCCCCCCCGCCCCCCTCAAAAAACAACAGAAAAACACACACCTACCAACCTTGGGGGGAAGCATCTGGTGCCGGGTCACTGTGTAAGTTGGGCTTAAGTTACGGCATGCACAGGGCTGGAGTTTAGTGAAGGTCAGGCTGCAGCTGAGGCCCGACAGCCAACAGCCTATGTTAGGCCCGCCTTCTGGCCGGGCCCAACTTCCAGTGACAGCCAGGTAGTGCTGGATCCAGGACAATTTGTCACAGCTCTCTCCCCCTGTCGGTGGCCCTGGTTATTATTATGGGAGTTAATGAATAGTTAGTAACAGAGCAAATACTGTAATACAATGCTAAAACCGACATTTAAGTCTACAGTATATACTGAACATTTTAAGCATTGCCGCTACACAACACACCTTCCAGCACATCTAAGTAAATATGTCCCATTATTGCCCAATCAAGTAAATGGGTTTAAAGGGGCCATCCAGCTTATCTCTTCCGTCTTTTCCAACGTTAAACATCTGCCCTGTCTGAATTAGTATAAAGGACACTAGATGGCGCTCAAACACTATACTTATGTGCAAATAACAGTGAAATAAACAATCAATTGAAATAAAATAAAACAAATTATATATAAACTTCACCGTGCAATAAATAAAGATAAAAACACTCAAACCCTTGTAGGACTGTTTCAGGGTCCACACTCAAAGTACAATGGAACGGAACCAGGGGAGCGTCAATATCTGAAAAAATACATACAAACTACCATAGTGTATACTGTATATAAAGCAACATATAAACGGTAGGGCTCCAATGAGCAACAGAGTGCTGAATTAAGGAATATAGTCCATAAGCAGCATATAATTAGGGAGAATGATATCCCAGAAGAGAGACAACAGAGCCAAGAATAAAAAAGCCAAATCAAATTTATCCGGAAATGGTAAAATTCAAGGCTTACAAGATACCAGATTCAAACAGGCGTGGGTAACAGGTTTAAAGATGGAACGCCGAGTCGCGACCTCGTGGACCTCCTGCACGTCTGACTTCTCCACCGGTATCTCCTGTACTGCAGACTGGATGCCGATACGTCACTTCCGGGTTTCACGGAACAGTTGGCGCCAACGGAACATCAGCTGGAGACTGTCTCCCTCAGGATGGCACGTTGAGGGTTACGCTCTACGCGTTTCGCCGTATAGGGTGGACGGCTTCGTCAGGAGTGACGTAGACCCATGGGAGGATACTATATATACCCTTCCCAATTAAAGTGACCTTTCTCCCCATAGGTCACCACGTATGATGGTCTAATTAGTTGGGTAAATCATTTACACTCACCGCTATAACAGATCTCATCAGAATTTTATACAGATATATTAAAATACAATTTATTCTTTAATACAATATATAACAATAAAAACCATATTTTTACTCAGAACTAAAAATATATAACAAATGGTAAAACACATCTAACTCAATAGAATTAATAAAATAATCTCCACACATTTCTCTAATTATGAAAACGTCGATTGATGTATCTCCAAGGGAAAGAAAAAAAGAAGAGGAAAGACACAATGAGTGTTACTTATAACAGTATATATAATCTATCAAATTCTTTACTCTTTAGTGTACATTTCATTAATAAGTTTTTGTATATACAAATTTATACTCATAATTAATGTACATCATTCATAGAAAAGCATTTAATTCGAAGTCTACATTAAGTCCCAGTGGAACAAGTGTTTTTAGGGTGAAAATCCAGAAACTCTCTCTCTTTTTCAGAGAGATGATTCTATTCCCACCTCTCCAGTGTGGTAACACTTGTTCTAATACAGTAAACTTAAGACCCGATGTGTCTCCGTTATGCTTTTGAATAAAATGATTAGACAGAAAGTGTGTTGTAATACCTCGTCTTATATTTCCAATGTGTTCAAGTATACGTGTTTGTACTTTTCTTGAAGTTTGACCCACATATTGTAGCCCACATGGGCAAGAAACAAGGTATACTACATGATCCGTTTTACATGTTAAAAGTTGTTTTATACCAAACCGTTTTCCTGTTACGTGTGATATAAAACTAAATTTATCATCCGTCCTGTGTTTACAGGCCGTACATGTAGTGCAACCGTAAAAGCCTTTATTTTGTGTTAACCACCTGTTTGCAATAGGATTTAATTTTTGCAAAGCACTAGGTGCCAGTTTTTCTTTTAAGGCTTTAGCTCTTTTAAAAATAACATTTGGTTTATCTGGTACAATCTCTCCCAGTACAGAATCATTTTTAACAATATGCCAATACTTATGAATAATTTTTGAGATTTTTTCTGATTGACTATTATAGTTTGTAATAAATGAATATTCAAAGTTATTTTTTGAACTCAACTGTTTTTTACTTTTTTCACACAACAAATCTTTTCTGTCTAGATTTTCAGCTTTTATTAAAGCATTTCTTATATCTTTATCTTTATAGTTTTTTTCTTTAAATCTATTCTTTAAAAAAGCTGATTGGGTATGGAAACTGCGATCGTCAGAGCAGTTTCTCCTTATACGTCGTATTTGCCCATATGGGACATTTTGCAGCCATTTGGGATGATGACAACTATCCATAGATATATAGTTATTAATATCAACACCCTTGAAAAAGGTCTTAGTTTTGATCAGACCATCCTCAATGTAAATTTCTAAGTCAAGGAAGTTCACTGTTTCCTGACTGTAATCACATGTAAAATGTAGATTTAGCAAATTATCATTCAGATAATGGGTGAACTGGATAAGTCCCTTTTCGTCACCTTTCCACACAAAGATGATATCATCTATGTACCTTCGCCACAGGCACAAATTTTCACCCAGCTCCGCAACAGACCATATATGGTCCTCTTCCCATGCTCCCATCAGGAGATTTGCGTAGCTGGGTGCAAATTTCGTGCCCATGGCGGTACCACATTTCTGTAGATAATATGTACCCTCGAACAAGAAGTAGTTGTGCTCTAAGATGAATTTGATACCATCAAGAATAAAGTTAGCCTGTTCATTTGGCATCTCTAGATCTTTGGCTAATGCTCTGTCAACTGCCTCGTGTCCATCTCGGTGGTTTATACAGGTATATAGTGAGGTGACATCGCACGTCACTAGATACCATCCCTCTTCCCAGACTTGATTGTCCAAGATACGTAAGATGTCAGTAGTATCTTTAAGGTAGGAGGGAAGTTTTTTTACATATTTTTGTAAGTAGACGTCTATGTAGGCGGATAGATGGGACGTTAGAGAGTCTATGCCTGCAATAATGGGCCTTCCTGGGGGGTTAGTGATACTTTTGTGTAGTTTTGGAAGGTAATAAAATATAGGTTTAACGGGGTTATCTCTATACAGGAAATTATATTCGTCATTGTTTATTACTTCTTCCATTTTTCCTTTATCTAGCAGAATTTTTAGATCTTTTAAGAAATCTGCCGTTGGATCTTTTTTTAAAGGTAAATAGGTATGGCTATCTCCCAGGATCCTATTAGACTCAGCAATATAGTCTTTTCTATTTAGGATAGCTATACCGCCCCCCTTATCAGCTTGTTTTATCACTACAGATGTATCTTCCTGTAAAGTTTTTAAAGCTGTTCTCTCAGAATTTGTTAGATTATTTTCAAACATTTTTCCTGATTCTACCAATTTTTCAAAATCTTTTTGTATCAGATTCGAGAATACCTCTAAGTTGTTACCCTTTGCAAATTTAGGGTAAAACACAGAAGGTAATTTCAAACCGGAATGGACTAAAGTAGGTGTTCCTATAGACATATTAGTTGAGCAATTCTCTGTAGAATCTTTTTTCAAATTGTCAGATGTTCTCTGCTCTACTTCTTTTGTTCTAAAAAACCTTTTTATAGTGAGTTTTCTAAGGAACCTTTGTGCATCCACAAACAGGCCAAAATTACTGGGACCTACAGTTGGGGCATATTTCAGTCCCTTTGCCATTAATGATTTTTCTGGTTCAGTAAGAACTTTTGAACTAAGGTTGAAGATGTTGTTCCCTATCTCTTGCTTTTTTTGAGATATTTCTTTTTTTCTTCTTCCCCGTTTTCTTCTACTCTTGTTCTCTTCCTTTCTGACGAGGGATCCCTCCTTGCCAGTGGAGCATATTTGTTTGCTCCCTGAAAAGAAGTGGACCCCCCCTCCCCTAAAAAATCCTTTTGATTTTCATTCTTAGGGCCAGTTTTGGTAAACAATTTTTCTTTTTGGACTTCCCTTTGTTCTTTTCTGTTGTTAGTCACTATTTCTATTTCAGAATCAAAGTCTATACTTATAGTCCGTTTGGGAGTTTTTTTAACATTGATCTTTATGTTTGACTTATTAGGAGTATTCACTGGTTTAATAGGAGTTCTACTTTTTTTGTTTCTCCAATTCTCCTGTTTTGGACTTTGTCTATATTTAGTTTGTGCCTCTTTTGTATTTTTAAAAGGTTTTTTCTTTTCCCTTGATTTATCCCTCTTAGAGAATGATTTTTTATTTTGGGGTTTTTCATGGGTTTTTGTGGGGAACTTCGCTTCAATTATTAAAATCTCTTTGGCACTGTCCCTTTCGTCAAGATCAGGTTTTCTCGGAGGCCCATCTTTATAATCTTCTTCATCTCTAAGAAATTTTTTAACTTTCTTAGTGATGGTCTCCTTTCTGATCTTGTCTAATTTGTTCTGCAGATTGGTATCTTTTTCTCTGAACAGATTTGTTTGGCTCAGATTCCCAATCCTTGATTCAATTTCATTGATTTCAATATCAATCTGCAGAACATGATTTTTCTGCTGTTCAATTATGAGATTGATTAGATCTCTTGAACATCCTTCCAGCAGATTGTACCATTTATCAATAAACACCTCATCCTCCAAATCCATGGATGGGTGTTTCTTGATTCTTAAGCCTCTTGGGACTCTACCACTTATTATGTACTGTTCTAAAAAAGTGTAATCCCAAAATTTCTTAATATCTTTAACAAAAAGTTTTTCTAATTTTTCAAATTCAGATTCTAAAGTGTGTGACTCTTCAGCTATTGGATCGGAGTCTAAATTAAGTTTTAGAATATTACTGAAATCCACAACCCTTGTGTGTCTTCTAGAAAAAATATTAGAAACATTATTGTCAATTTCTATATCTTCTATTTCTAGTGGTGCTGCCATACTAGTGATTGAAACAAACAGAATTTACATATAAAGGACACTAGATGGCGCTCAAACACTATACTTATGTGCAAATAACAGTGAAATAAACAATCAATTGAAATAAAATAAAACAAATTATATATAAACTTCACCGTGCAATAAATAAAGATAAAAACACTCAAACCCTTGTAGGACTGTTTCAGGGTCCACACTCAAAGTACAATGGAACGGAACCAGGGGAGCGTCAATATCTGAAAAAATACATACAAACTACCATAGTGTATACTGTATATAAAGCAACATATAAACGGTAGGGCTCCAATGAGCAACAGAGTGCTGAATTAAGGAATATAGTCCATAAGCAGCATATAATTAGGGAGAATGATATCCCAGAAGAGAGACAACAGAGCCAAGAATAAAAAAGCCAAATCAAATTTATCCGGAAATGGTAAAATTCAAGGCTTACAAGATACCAGATTCAAACAGGCGTGGGTAACAGGTTTAAAGATGGAACGCCGAGTCGCGACCTCGTGGACCTCCTGCACGTCTGACTTCTCCACCGGTATCTCCTGTACTGCAGACTGGATGCCGATACGTCACTTCCGGGTTTCACGGAACAGTTGGCGCCAACGGAACATCAGCTGGAGACTGTCTCCCTCAGGATGGCACGTTGAGGGTTACGCTCTACGCGTTTCGCCGTATAGGGTGGACGGCTTCGTCAGGAGTGACGTAGACCCATGGGAGGATACTATATATACCCTTCCCAATTAAAGTGACCTTTCTCCCCATAGGTCACCACGTATGATGGTCTAATTAGTTGGGTAAATCATTTACACTCACCGCTATAACAGATCTCATCAGAATTTTATACAGATATATTAAAATACAATTTATTCTTTAATACAATATATAACAATAAAAACCATATTTTTACTCAGAACTAAAAATATATAACAAATGGTAAAACACATCTAACTCAATAGAATTAATAAAATAATCTCCACACATTTCTCTAATTATGAAAACGTCGATTGATGTATCTCCAAGGGAAAGAAAAAAAGAAGAGGAAAGACACAATGAGTGTTACTTATAACAGTATATATAATCTATCAAATTCTTTACTCTTTAGTGTACATTTCATTAATAAGTTTTTGTATATACAAATTTATACTCATAATTAATGTACATCATTCATAGAAAAGCATTTAATTCGAAGTCTACATTAAGTCCCAGTGGAACAAGTGTTTTTAGGGTGAAAATCCAGAAACTCTCTCTCTTTTTCAGAGAGATGATTCTATTCCCACCTCTCCAGTGTGGTAACACTTGTTCTAATACAGTAAACTTAAGACCCGATGTGTCTCCGTTATGCTTTTGAATAAAATGATTAGACAGAAAGTGTGTTGTAATACCTCGTCTTATATTTCCAATGTGTTCAAGTATACGTGTTTGTACTTTTCTTGAAGTTTGACCCACATATTGTAGCCCACATGGGCAAGAAACAAGGTATACTACATGATCCGTTTTACATGTTAAAAGTTGTTTTATACCAAACCGTTTTCCTGTTACGTGTGATATAAAACTAAATTTATCATCCGTCCTGTGTTTACAGGCCGTACATGTAGTGCAACCGTAAAAGCCTTTATTTTGTGTTAACCACCTGTTTGCAATAGGATTTAATTTTTGCAAAGCACTAGGTGCCAGTTTTTCTTTTAAGGCTTTAGCTCTTTTAAAAATAACATTTGGTTTATCTGGTACAATCTCTCCCAGTACAGAATCATTTTTAACAATATGCCAATACTTATGAATAATTTTTGAGATTTTTTCTGATTGACTATTATAGTTTGTAATAAATGAATATTGAAAAAGAGAGAGAGTTTCTGGATTTTCACCCTAAAAACACTTGTTCCACTGGGACTTAATGTAGACTTCGAATTAAATGCTTTTCTATGAATGATGTACATTAATTATGAGTATAAATTTGTATATACAAAAACTTATTAATGAAATGTACACTAAAGAGTAAAGAATTTGATAGATTATATATACTGTTATAAGTAACACTCATTGTGTCTTTCCTCTTCTTTTTTTCTTTCCCTTGGAGATACATCAATCGACGTTTTCATAATTAGAGAAATGTGTGGAGATTATTTTATTAATTCTATTGAGTTAGATGTGTTTTACCATTTGTTATATATTTTTAGTTCTGAGTAAAAATATGGTTTTTATTGTTATATATTGTATTAAAGAATAAATTGTATTTTAATATATCTGTATAAAATTCTGATGAGATCTGTTATAGCGGTGAGTGTAAATGATTTACCCAACTAATTAGACCATCATACGTGGTGACCTATGGGGAGAAAGGTCACTTTAATTGGGAAGGGTATATATAGTATCCTCCCATGGGTCTACGTCACTCCTGACGAAGCCGTCCACCCTATACGGCGAAACGCGTAGAGCGTAACCCTCAACGTGCCATCCTGAGGGAGACAGTCTCCAGCTGATGTTCCGTTGGCGCCAACTGTTCCGTGAAACCCGGAAGTGACGTATCGGCATCCAGTCTGCAGTACAGGAGATACCGGTGGAGAAGTCAGACGTGCAGGAGGTCCACGAGGTCGCGACTCGGCGTTCCATCTTTAAACCTGTTACCCACGCCTGTTTGAATCTGGTATCTTGTAAGCCTTGAATTTTACCATTTCCGGATAAATTTGATTTGGCTTTTTTATTCTTGGCTCTGTTGTCTCTCTTCTGGGATATCATTCTCCCTAATTATATGCTGCTTATGGACTATATTCCTTAATTCAGCACTCTGTTGCTCATTGGAGCCCTACCGTTTATATGTTGCTTTATATACAGTATACACTATGGTAGTTTGTATGTATTTTTTCAGATATTGACGCTCCCCTGGTTCCGTTCCATTGTACTTTGAGTGTGGACCCTGAAACAGTCCTACAAGGGTTTGAGTGTTTTTATCTTTATTTATTGCACGGTGAAGTTTATATATAATTTGTTTTATTTTATTTCAATTGATTGTTTATTTCACTGTTATTTGCACATAAGTATAGTGTTTGAGCGCCATCTAGTGTCCTTTATATGTAAATTCTGTTTGTTTCAATCACTAGTATGGCAGCACCACTAGAAATAGAAGATATAGAAATTGACAATAATGTTTCTAATATTTTTTCTAGAAGACACACAAGGGTTGTGGATTTCAGTAATATTCTAAAACTTAATTTAGACTCCGATCCAATAGCTGAAGAGTCACACACTTTAGAATCTGAATTTGAAAAATTAGAAAAACTTTTTGTTAAAGATATTAAGAAATTTTGGGATTACACTTTTTTAGAACAGTACATAATAAGTGGTAGAGTCCCAAGAGGCTTAAGAATCAAGAAACACCCATCCATGGATTTGGAGGATGAGGTGTTTATTGATAAATGGTACAATCTGCTGGAAGGATGTTCAAGAGATCTAATCAATCTCATAATTGAACAGCAGAAAAATCATGTTCTGCAGATTGATATTGAAATCAATGAAATTGAATCAAGGATTGGGAATCTGAGCCAAACAAATCTGTTCAGAGAAAAAGATACCAATCTGCAGAACAAATTAGACAAGATCAGAAAGGAGACCATCACTAAGAAAGTTAAAAAATTTCTTAGAGATGAAGAAGATTATAAAGATGGGCCTCCGAGAAAACCTGATCTTGACGAAAGGGACAGTGCCAAAGAGATTTTAATAATTGAAGCGAAGTTCCCCACAAAAACCCATGAAAAACCCCAAAATAAAAAATCATTCTCTAAGAGGGATAAATCAAGGGAAAAGAAAAAACCTTTTAAAAATACAAAAGAGGCACAAACTAAATATAGACAAAGTCCAAAACAGGAGAATTGGAGAAACAAAAAAAGTAGAACTCCTATTAAACCAGTGAATACTCCTAATAAGTCAAACATAAAGATCAATGTTAAAAAAACTCCCAAACGGACTATAAGTATAGACTTTGATTCTGAAATAGAAATAGTGACTAACAACAGAAAAGAACAAAGGGAAGTCCAAAAAGAAAAATTGTTTACCAAAACTGGCCCTAAGAATGAAAATCAAAAGGATTTTTTAGGGGAGGGGGGGTCCACTTCTTTTCAGGGAGCAAACAAATATGCTCCACTGGCAAGGAGGGATCCCTCGTCAGAAAGGAAGAGAACAAGAGTAGAAGAAAACGGGGAAGAAGAAAAAAAGAAATATCTCAAAAAAAGCAAGAGATAGGGAACAACATCTTCAACCTTAGTTCAAAAGTTCTTACTGAACCAGAAAAATCATTAATGGCAAAGGGACTGAAATATGCCCCAACTGTAGGTCCCAGTAATTTTGGCCTGTTTGTGGATGCACAAAGGTTCCTTAGAAAACTCACTATAAAAAGGTTTTTTAGAACAAAAGAAGTAGAGCAGAGAACATCTGACAATTTGAAAAAAGATTCTACAGAGAATTGCTCAACTAATATGTCTATAGGAACACCTACTTTAGTCCATTCCGGTTTGAAATTACCTTCTGTGTTTTACCCTAAATTTGCAAAGGGTAACAACTTAGAGGTATTCTCGAATCTGATACAAAAAGATTTTGAAAAATTGGTAGAATCAGGAAAAATGTTTGAAAATAATCTAACAAATTCTGAGAGAACAGCTTTAAAAACTTTACAGGAAGATACATCTGTAGTGATAAAACAAGCTGATAAGGGGGGCGGTATAGCTATCCTAAATAGAAAAGACTATATTGCTGAGTCTAATAGGATCCTGGGAGATAGCCATACCTATTTACCTTTAAAAAAAGATCCAACGGCAGATTTCTTAAAAGATCTAAAAATTCTGCTAGATAAAGGAAAAATGGAAGAAGTAATAAACAATGACGAATATAATTTCCTGTATAGAGATAACCCCGTTAAACCTATATTTTATTACCTTCCAAAACTACACAAAAGTATCACTAACCCCCCAGGAAGGCCCATTATTGCAGGCATAGACTCTCTAACGTCCCATCTATCCGCCTACATAGACGTCTACTTACAAAAATATGTAAAAAAACTTCCCTCCTACCTTAAAGATACTACTGACATCTTACGTATCTTGGACAATCAAGTCTGGGAAGAGGGATGGTATCTAGTGACGTGCGATGTCACCTCACTATATACCTGTATAAACCACCGAGATGGACACGAGGCAGTTGACAGAGCATTAGCCAAAGATCTAGAGATGCCAAATGAACAGGCTAACTTTATTCTTGATGGTATCAAATTCATCTTAGAGCACAACTACTTCTTGTTCGAGGGTACATATTATCTACAGAAATGTGGTACCGCCATGGGCACGAAATTTGCACCCAGCTACGCAAATCTCCTGATGGGAGCATGGGAAGAGGACCATATATGGTCTGTTGCGGAGCTGGGTGAAAATTTGTGCCTGTGGCGAAGGTACATAGATGATATCATCTTTGTGTGGAAAGGTGACGAAAAGGGACTTATCCAGTTCACCCATTATCTGAATGATAATTTGCTAAATCTACATTTTACATGTGATTACAGTCAGGAAACAGTGAACTTCCTTGACTTAGAAATTTACATTGAGGATGGTCTGATCAAAACTAAGACCTTTTTCAAGGGTGTTGATATTAATAACTATATATCTATGGATAGTTGTCATCATCCCAAATGGCTGCAAAATGTCCCATATGGGCAAATACGACGTATAAGGAGAAACTGCTCTGACGATCGCAGTTTCCATACCCAATCAGCTTTTTTAAAGAATAGATTTAAAGAAAAAAACTATAAAGATAAAGATATAAGAAATGCTTTAATAAAAGCTGAAAATCTAGACAGAAAAGATTTGTTGTGTGAAAAAAGTAAAAAACAGTTGAGTTCAAAAAATAACTTTGAATATTCATTTATTACAAACTATAATAGTCAATCAGAAAAAATCTCAAAAATTATTCATAAGTATTGGCATATTGTTAAAAATGATTCTGTACTGGGAGAGATTGTACCAGATAAACCAAATGTTATTTTTAAAAGAGCTAAAGCCTTAAAAGAAAAACTGGCACCTAGTGCTTTGCAAAAATTAAATCCTATTGCAAACAGGTGGTTAACACAAAATAAAGGCTTTTACGGTTGCACTACATGTACGGCCTGTAAACACAGGACGGATGATAAATTTAGTTTTATATCACACGTAACAGGAAAACGGTTTGGTATAAAACAACTTTTAACATGTAAAACGGATCATGTAGTATACCTTGTTTCTTGCCCATGTGGGCTACAATATGTGGGTCAAACTTCAAGAAAAGTACAAACACGTATACTTGAACACATTGGAAATATAAGACGAGGTATTACAACACACTTTCTGTCTAATCATTTTATTCAAAAGCATAACGGAGACACATCGGGTCTTAAGTTTACTGTATTAGAACAAGTGTTACCACACTGGAGAGGTGGGAATAGAATCATCTCTCTGAAAAAGAGAGAGAGTTTCTGGATTTTCACCCTAAAAACACTTGTTCCACTGGGACTTAATGTAGACTTCGAATTAAATGCTTTTCTATGAATGATGTACATTAATTATGAGTATAAATTTGTATATACAAAAACTTATTAATGAAATGTACACTAAAGAGTAAAGAATTTGATAGATTATATATACTGTTATAAGTAACACTCATTGTGTCTTTCCTCTTCTTTTTTTCTTTCCCTTGGAGATACATCAATCGACGTTTTCATAATTAGAGAAATGTGTGGAGATTATTTTATTAATTCTATTGAGTTAGATGTGTTTTACCATTTGTTATATATTTTTAGTTCTGAGTAAAAATATGGTTTTTATTGTTATATATTGTATTAAAGAATAAATTGTATTTTAATATATCTGTATAAAATTCTGATGAGATCTGTTATAGCGGTGAGTGTAAATGATTTACCCAACTAATTAGACCATCATACGTGGTGACCTATGGGGAGAAAGGTCACTTTAATTGGGAAGGGTATATATAGTATCCTCCCATGGGTCTACGTCACTCCTGACGAAGCCGTCCACCCTATACGGCGAAACGCGTAGAGCGTAACCCTCAACGTGCCATCCTGAGGGAGACAGTCTCCAGCTGATGTTCCGTTGGCGCCAACTGTTCCGTGAAACCCGGAAGTGACGTATCGGCATCCAGTCTGCAGTACAGGAGATACCGGTGGAGAAGTCAGACGTGCAGGAGGTCCACGAGGTCGCGACTCGGCGTTCCATCTTTAAACCTGTTACCCACGCCTGTTTGAATCTGGTATCTTGTAAGCCTTGAATTTTACCATTTCCGGATAAATTTGATTTGGCTTTTTTATTCTTGGCTCTGTTGTCTCTCTTCTGGGATATCATTCTCCCTAATTATATGCTGCTTATGGACTATATTCCTTAATTCAGCACTCTGTTGCTCATTGGAGCCCTACCGTTTATATGTTGCTTTATATACAGTATACACTATGGTAGTTTGTATGTATTTTTTCAGATATTGACGCTCCCCTGGTTCCGTTCCATTGTACTTTGAGTGTGGACCCTGAAACAGTCCTACAAGGGTTTGAGTGTTTTTATCTTTATTTATTGCACGGTGAAGTTTATATATAATTTGTTTTATTTTATTTCAATTGATTGTTTATTTCACTGTTATTTGCACATAAGTATAGTGTTTGAGCGCCATCTAGTGTCCTTTATATGTAAATTCTGTTTGTTTCAATCACTAGTATGGCAGCACCACTAGAAATAGAAGATATAGAAATTGACAATAATGTTTCTAATATTTTTTCTAGAAGACACACAAGGGTTGTGGATTTCAGTAATATTCTAAAACTTAATTTAGACTCCGATCCAATAGCTGAAGAGTCACACACTTTAGAATCTGAATTTGAAAAATTAGAAAAACTTTTTGTTAAAGATATTAAGAAATTTTGGGATTACACTTTTTTAGAACAGTACATAATAAGTGGTAGAGTCCCAAGAGGCTTAAGAATCAAGAAACACCCATCCATGGATTTGGAGGATGAGGTGTTTATTGATAAATGGTACAATCTGCTGGAAGGATGTTCAAGAGATCTAATCAATCTCATAATTGAACAGCAGAAAAATCATGTTCTGCAGATTGATATTGAAATCAATGAAATTGAATCAAGGATTGGGAATCTGAGCCAAACAAATCTGTTCAGAGAAAAAGATACCAATCTGCAGAACAAATTAGACAAGATCAGAAAGGAGACCATCACTAAGAAAGTTAAAAAATTTCTTAGAGATGAAGAAGATTATAAAGATGGGCCTCCGAGAAAACCTGATCTTGACGAAAGGGACAGTGCCAAAGAGATTTTAATAATTGAAGCGAAGTTCCCCACAAAAACCCATGAAAAACCCCAAAATAAAAAATCATTCTCTAAGAGGGATAAATCAAGGGAAAAGAAAAAACCTTTTAAAAATACAAAAGAGGCACAAACTAAATATAGACAAAGTCCAAAACAGGAGAATTGGAGAAACAAAAAAAGTAGAACTCCTATTAAACCAGTGAATACTCCTAATAAGTCAAACATAAAGATCAATGTTAAAAAAACTCCCAAACGGACTATAAGTATAGACTTTGATTCTGAAATAGAAATAGTGACTAACAACAGAAAAGAACAAAGGGAAGTCCAAAAAGAAAAATTGTTTACCAAAACTGGCCCTAAGAATGAAAATCAAAAGGATTTTTTAGGGGAGGGGGGGTCCACTTCTTTTCAGGGAGCAAACAAATATGCTCCACTGGCAAGGAGGGATCCCTCGTCAGAAAGGAAGAGAACAAGAGTAGAAGAAAACGGGGAAGAAGAAAAAAAGAAATATCTCAAAAAAAGCAAGAGATAGGGAACAACATCTTCAACCTTAGTTCAAAAGTTCTTACTGAACCAGAAAAATCATTAATGGCAAAGGGACTGAAATATGCCCCAACTGTAGGTCCCAGTAATTTTGGCCTGTTTGTGGATGCACAAAGGTTCCTTAGAAAACTCACTATAAAAAGGTTTTTTAGAACAAAAGAAGTAGAGCAGAGAACATCTGACAATTTGAAAAAAGATTCTACAGAGAATTGCTCAACTAATATGTCTATAGGAACACCTACTTTAGTCCATTCCGGTTTGAAATTACCTTCTGTGTTTTACCCTAAATTTGCAAAGGGTAACAACTTAGAGGTATTCTCGAATCTGATACAAAAAGATTTTGAAAAATTGGTAGAATCAGGAAAAATGTTTGAAAATAATCTAACAAATTCTGAGAGAACAGCTTTAAAAACTTTACAGGAAGATACATCTGTAGTGATAAAACAAGCTGATAAGGGGGGCGGTATAGCTATCCTAAATAGAAAAGACTATATTGCTGAGTCTAATAGGATCCTGGGAGATAGCCATACCTATTTACCTTTAAAAAAAGATCCAACGGCAGATTTCTTAAAAGATCTAAAAATTCTGCTAGATAAAGGAAAAATGGAAGAAGTAATAAACAATGACGAATATAATTTCCTGTATAGAGATAACCCCGTTAAACCTATATTTTATTACCTTCCAAAACTACACAAAAGTATCACTAACCCCCCAGGAAGGCCCATTATTGCAGGCATAGACTCTCTAACGTCCCATCTATCCGCCTACATAGACGTCTACTTACAAAAATATGTAAAAAAACTTCCCTCCTACCTTAAAGATACTACTGACATCTTACGTATCTTGGACAATCAAGTCTGGGAAGAGGGATGGTATCTAGTGACGTGCGATGTCACCTCACTATATACCTGTATAAACCACCGAGATGGACACGAGGCAGTTGACAGAGCATTAGCCAAAGATCTAGAGATGCCAAATGAACAGGCTAACTTTATTCTTGATGGTATCAAATTCATCTTAGAGCACAACTACTTCTTGTTCGAGGGTACATATTATCTACAGAAATGTGGTACCGCCATGGGCACGAAATTTGCACCCAGCTACGCAAATCTCCTGATGGGAGCATGGGAAGAGGACCATATATGGTCTGTTGCGGAGCTGGGTGAAAATTTGTGCCTGTGGCGAAGGTACATAGATGATATCATCTTTGTGTGGAAAGGTGACGAAAAGGGACTTATCCAGTTCACCCATTATCTGAATGATAATTTGCTAAATCTACATTTTACATGTGATTACAGTCAGGAAACAGTGAACTTCCTTGACTTAGAAATTTACATTGAGGATGGTCTGATCAAAACTAAGACCTTTTTCAAGGGTGTTGATATTAATAACTATATATCTATGGATAGTTGTCATCATCCCAAATGGCTGCAAAATGTCCCATATGGGCAAATACGACGTATAAGGAGAAACTGCTCTGACGATCGCAGTTTCCATACCCAATCAGCTTTTTTAAAGAATAGATTTAAAGAAAAAAACTATAAAGATAAAGATATAAGAAATGCTTTAATAAAAGCTGAAAATCTAGACAGAAAAGATTTGTTGTGTGAAAAAAGTAAAAAACAGTTGAGTTCAAAAAATAACTTTGAATATTCATTTATTACAAACTATAATAGTCAATCAGAAAAAATCTCAAAAATTATTCATAAGTATTGGCATATTGTTAAAAATGATTCTGTACTGGGAGAGATTGTACCAGATAAACCAAATGTTATTTTTAAAAGAGCTAAAGCCTTAAAAGAAAAACTGGCACCTAGTGCTTTGCAAAAATTAAATCCTATTGCAAACAGGTGGTTAACACAAAATAAAGGCTTTTACGGTTGCACTACATGTACGGCCTGTAAACACAGGACGGATGATAAATTTAGTTTTATATCACACGTAACAGGAAAACGGTTTGGTATAAAACAACTTTTAACATGTAAAACGGATCATGTAGTATACCTTGTTTCTTGCCCATGTGGGCTACAATATGTGGGTCAAACTTCAAGAAAAGTACAAACACGTATACTTGAACACATTGGAAATATAAGACGAGGTATTACAACACACTTTCTGTCTAATCATTTTATTCAAAAGCATAACGGAGACACATCGGGTCTTAAGTTTACTGTATTAGAACAAGTGTTACCACACTGGAGAGGTGGGAATAGAATCATCTCTCTGAAAAAGAGAGAGAGTTTCTGGATTTTCACCCTAAAAACACTTGTTCCACTGGGACTTAATGTAGACTTCGAATTAAATGCTTTTCTATGAATGATGTACATTAATTATGAGTATAAATTTGTATATACAAAAACTTATTAATGAAATGTACACTAAAGAGTAAAGAATTTGATAGATTATATATACTGTTATAAGTAACACTCATTGTGTCTTTCCTCTTCTTTTTTTCTTTCCCTTGGAGATACATCAATCGACGTTTTCATAATTAGAGAAATGTGTGGAGATTATTTTATTAATTCTATTGAGTTAGATGTGTTTTACCATTTGTTATATATTTTTAGTTCTGAGTAAAAATATGGTTTTTATTGTTATATATTGTATTAAAGAATAAATTGTATTTTAATATATCTGTATAAAATTCTGATGAGATCTGTTATAGCGGTGAGTGTAAATGATTTACCCAACTAATTAGACCATCATACGTGGTGACCTATGGGGAGAAAGGTCACTTTAATTGGGAAGGGTATATATAGTATCCTCCCATGGGTCTACGTCACTCCTGACGAAGCCGTCCACCCTATACGGCGAAACGCGTAGAGCGTAACCCTCAACGTGCCATCCTGAGGGAGACAGTCTCCAGCTGATGTTCCGTTGGCGCCAACTGTTCCGTGAAACCCGGAAGTGACGTATCGGCATCCAGTCTGCAGTACAGGAGATACCGGTGGAGAAGTCAGACGTGCAGGAGGTCCACGAGGTCGCGACTCGGCGTTCCATCTTTAAACCTGTTACCCACGCCTGTTTGAATCTGGTATCTTGTAAGCCTTGAATTTTACCATTTCCGGATAAATTTGATTTGGCTTTTTTATTCTTGGCTCTGTTGTCTCTCTTCTGGGATATCATTCTCCCTAATTATATGCTGCTTATGGACTATATTCCTTAATTCAGCACTCTGTTGCTCATTGGAGCCCTACCGTTTATATGTTGCTTTATATACAGTATACACTATGGTAGTTTGTATGTATTTTTTCAGATATTGACGCTCCCCTGGTTCCGTTCCACTGTCTGAATTAGTGTATGGTATTTTTATCTGAGAGTCATGTAGCACTGTTCATTAACAACATGAAAAATGTCATGTGTAACAGGTTTTCCCTCCCCCCCAATCGCAGATTGGCCCCTCTAGGGAAATACTACTCTGGTTACACATGGCTATAGTGTGGTGCACCTGCTGGCTTACAGGACTTCTGAGTCTCCCACTTGACGGAGGAATAGAATCAGGAATGGCTTGTGAGGTAATATACTCACTCATGGTACAGCGCCTCCATCTCTTCCAGATCCCCAGCGTAGCAGGGAGGAGTCTCTAAAAGAGAACTTCTATGTGCACCTTCTTCCTTAGTGACTCCACACACAGGACAGAAGCGATAACTTTCTTTGGCATCCTTTATTAAAAGCAGACATGGCCCATCTTGGTCATCTAGCCACTCATTCTCAGGTTGCCCACCCAAAGGAAGTCCCTGACCTTACACTCCCAGGTAAGGGCTCCGAAAGCAGGTCTAACTTTTGCCCTACTCCCTAATGAAGTAAGGGGTATAGTCTTCCACACCACTCCCTAAAGGGAGGGCCACAAACACTGCCAGAGCCCTGACAGGTTGCTGGATAGACTCACCTCACTCAGATGTTGAGGCACACACACAAAATTCAGAAAGTACTGCATATTATATAGCTTCAGTGGGCTCCACCCCTGTGTCACTGTTAGTGGACACAGAGCCTGATGTCACTTCCTTCACTAAATAATACACAGCATATGAAGTGAGGGTAACCCCCATGATTACTCCTGGCAACCTGCCCTTTAACAGGGATTATTGCACAGGAGGAGGAAGGCATGTAACCCCAAAATTACACAGGGCTACAATCTCCCTCTGGTGGATCCAATGGTCCCCACTTGGCTCTAAATTTGCTGGGTCTTTCTTCAAACAGACAACCTGCAACATAACAATACAAAATTGACATTACTACAAAAATACAAATACAACACAAGTGCATTATTGTAATACAGAGCATATTAATTTTACCCTCCCATCCCTAGGACTACTCCCTCGGAGAATCCACTCAATAATATTGCCTGGGACAGGTTTCTTAACTTCTCGCCCGTTGTGATCAATAATGGTGACACTATATGATCTGGGTGGCCCATTCTCTGGTCTGTATTCTAACTTGTGCTTGTAAGTGTTCCTGCCTACACTCCAAACACGCATGAGATAACATACTCTAGCCTTTGTTCGGTTCTCAGAGTGACTAGATTTAGATTTAAGGTAGTCCTCCACCGCTTCCCTTTACCATGTATCCCGGTTGTCCTCAATTTCCTGCATTATAGGCTCAGGAACATATGGATACTCAAAGCCATGAGACTGCTTATACCTAGACACTATGGCTCTCTCAGCCCTGCTTATTCTCACCAGTCTCTTGTTTCCTGCATTACCTGGCAGTACCCAGGACAGTGGTTCTTCAGGGGCAATAATGTCATACAATATAGAGGACCCTTTAGGGGTGACTATCCCCTTTTGGATTTCATCCCATCTCCTCACGAGCTCCTCTTGGCCTTCCTCAGCCTAGTAAATACCCACATACCACCAGTGATCAATCACATCTCCTCGCATCAGAATGAATCTAGTGCAGTCCAACCATTCTGAATACCCCTCATATAACGGAGCCCATTACTTAGTGCTATGATCCCGCAATTGATTTCTCACAACCAGGGCAGTCTCAAGCCCTTCTGAGTCCCCTCCTGACGATACCCCAGATGTGATGCTAGAATGTGTAGAGGCCCCATAATGCTTATACCTCCCTCTAACAATATGGGTGTAGATAGTAGGATTCATCTTGGGTGGTTTCACATACGGTTCTACCTCCTTCTCCCATCTCTCATCCGAAGGATTACAGTCCCTCCAGTCCATGGCCGACACAGGCCGCTCTTCAGATATGTCCCATGACTCCCCAGACCACCCTTGGCTCAAACGTGACCCCAAAGGTGACGTGGTAGGGATAGGGGCAGTGACATTGGCCTTGGCACTGGGCAAAGGGAAAGGGGAAGTGTTCTTACGCTTCGGCAGGTAAATCAGCAGCTTGGCGATGCCACGACCCGTCGTGGCCTTGGGGTTAGCAGAGTCATCAAACCGCTGTCCTCTACGGCCTCGCATAGCCTGCCAATATCTCTCTCCATCCTGCTATACTAGACGTTTGCTGCTCAGCATCGCTGCCGGATGCTCCCGGTCAGTTCCGCTGCTAAACCCGGAAGTGACGTCATCTTCCTCTCGCAAGGTGGCGCCATCTTGGGTGGAGTCGTCCCACCCCGGAACTTCCTCTTCTATTTCGACATCCGGCACCGGATGTCCCGCGACGCTTCTCGGCTCCGCTTGGGCCTTGGTTGGGGCCTTCACTATGGCCGCCTCCATTGGAGCCTGTGCGGAGTAAGGAGGTTTCTCCCCAATCCGCCGGCTTGCAATGGTCTCCTCTTCCTCCGGTCCCGTCTCCGGATGTCCCTCTGCTGCACTTGGAGTCTGCACGGCCGTGGGACCCTTCCGCTGCTCCGGTCGCACCAGCGCTTGTTCGCAAGGGATGTCGATTTGTAGCGGGCCCAAATCATAGGTAAGCCGCTCTTCTTCCACAGCACCGCTGCAGTAGTCCACCGGTAGGCACATCACCACCGATGTACTGCTCCCATGGTCGTTGTCCGACAAGGATGATGCCGCTGAGGGTAAAGGTACCTCCGCAGGGGACCGGTATTGAGGCTCCGGTTTCCCACTACGCTCTCTTTCTTCGGCGCTACCATCAGGAGCGATCCCCATTCTCCGGGATCTCTCTTCTCTGTCTTGATCTTTGGCGGTTCTACTGCCGTCAGCATGGCTGTAGTTCCTCCCGCCTCTGCGTGCCCAGGTACAAATGGCTCCACGGCCCACAAATAGTGAATGCCGCATTGCGAGCATCTTGCCGTCATACTGGCTTCTCCGCCCGGTAGTCTACACTGCATGCATAGACACCGGAGAATTTCTTGATCACCCGTATTCACTACCAGGAAGCCTCCTGGAAGTTGGTAGGGGTGAATAGCACAGTCCACCATGGCACAGTTAGTAGTTGCACTGGGTAAGGGAGACACACAACACAACAGTCTCTCTTGCTTGCCAGTTCCTCGCAACTGAAGCATAGGAAGCTCACATCCGGCTCCTCCTTTACTCAAATCCGCTTTCCATTGGTGGGTGCAGTGACTCCTCTCTGGTGGAGTTTAGAGGGGGGTCCCACAGTGGCACATCATGACTCAGAATCGGCTCTGGGCCTATCACAGTATAGGGGGGCTGGGCTTCAGCTTTCGCACCAATTCCCGGCCAAGTCTCTGCAGAATTTCTCTCGGCACTCTGCCCACGCGGTTTCCCAGGGTGGCGGGAACCGCCATCTTTGATTACTATGCAGTCCACACTCACCGCAGCTTTGACTTGCTCGGCAACCACCGACTGACACTCAGATACGTCGTCCGACAATTCACATGTAATTGCAATCTCCTCACTGATCTCCTGTTCTGAAATACTCAGGGAATTAACACAGGACAGAAAGGGTGCGGCCGCAGCTTTCGCGCCACTCCACAGCCTTTTCAGTATAGCGTCTCCGCACCCGATTCCTCTGCTGTCCACAATGCCGTGCGTCTCTCATCTCCGGCGCGAACCGCCATTTTGGCTTTCCGCACCACGCGGGACCACATCACATATAGTCGCCATTTTTACTTCTTTGCTGAAATCGCACATGAAGAAGTCTTCTTGAGAAAGTGCACTAGCACAAAACGCGTAGAAGGGTTGCTGCCCTCTATTTTATGGCTTGTCAATAAAGGATTCGTTTGCCAGACCTGCTCTTTCTACTTATTGCTGTGCACTGCACACTTTTGCTTTTGGACTCTCTCTCTCTGTATGCTGCACACGGTATCAGTCCAGTGTAAGTGCTCTGTGGTGTACAATCTGGTTACTGACTAGAAGTACCTAGGATCAGCCCCACTGTACTTAACATGTCACCTATTGTCGGTTATACATAGCGTTGACCCATTCCAGGAGTTCCTGACCAAGTTAACAGGCTACCCCCTAGGCATCAAACAACTACTCTCCTCCAGGTGACCCAAGCAATAGCCTTGTCTCCAGAACTATATCACACCAATCAGGGGCATATTTAGGGTGTGCTTTGCGAGCAGACAATCTACCCCTGACTACCCCTAAGCTCCCTTCCACTCCGCAGCACTTTCCTGGAAGCATACATGTTCCTACATCAGTTTGCCTAGCTGAAAGCCTGTCCTGTTGCCTCTCTCAGCAGCGGCTCCAAAATTTAACGGGTTTCCCCCCCCCCCAATCGCAGATTGGCCCCTCTAGGGAAATACTACTCTGGTTAAACATGGCTATAGTGTGATGCACCTGCTGGCTTACAGGACTCCTGAGTCTCCCACTTGATGGTATTAAGGGGAATAGAATCAGGAATGGCTTGTGAGGTAGTGTTGAGTTATACTTACTCATGGTACAGCCATGAAAGAGCTTCCATCTCTTCCAGATCCACAGCGTAGCAGGGAGGAGTCTCTGAAAGAGAACTTCTATATGCACCTTCTTCCTTAGTGACTCCACACACAGGACAGAAGCGATATCTTTCTTTGGCATCCTTTATTAACAGTAGACATGGACAGCCGCCCATCATAGTGGCTTGGTTGTCTAGCCACTCATTCTCAGGTTGCCAACCCAAAGGATGTCCCTGACCTTACACTCCCAGGCAAGAGCCCCGAAAGCAGGTCTAACTCTTCCCCTACTCCCTAATGAAGTAAGAGGTATAGTCTTCCACACCACTCCCTAGAGGGAGGGCCACAAACACTGCCAGAGCCCTGACAGGTTGCTGGATAGTCTCACCTCACTCAGATGGTGAGGCACCCACACTAAATTGAGGAAGTTCTGCATATATATATAGCTTCAGTAGGCACCACCCCTGTGTCACTGTTAGTGGACACAGAGCCTGATGTCACTTCCTTCACTAAATAATACACAGCATATGAAGTGAGGGCAACCCCCATGATTACTCCTGGCAGCCTGCCCTTTTAACAGGGATTATTGCACAGGAGGAGGAAGACATGTAACCCCAAAATTACACAGGGCTACACATGTTTTCTGTAAGACGAATAGCATGCTTCTCTGTGGTTTTGCAATCAGGAAAACAATAAAAAAATATCCTGACATATGGAACTAATAAAATCAATGATTAACGGAATCACAAAGGGGTTGTTGATGGACCCCGCTGTAGTCCGAAGCATGGTCTTACACATTTACTTTATATTGTTGTTTGTTTTGTTTATGCTTTGCTAATATATTGAGGTTTGCTAATGTTGCCGTATTCTAAGAAAGCCAATGACATGGTTGGGCTGTTTTTAGTTGTAGTTGTCTTGTTTAAGCCCTTAAAGGGTTCCAAGATGTCCATTATACTGCAAGTGTCGGAAATATGATAAGGAAAAAGGTAAAATTGCATGACTAAAGAAGATGGTTACATTCAATGTGTAATGGACATTCGCTGCAAAATAATAAGCCAGGGCACAGTCCGGGGATCAAAATCTGAACTTTACAAAAAGTTGTTCATACATCAGATTTAAATGTTGCTCATTTTTTGTTTATTTTATTGTTATATTATTATTATTTATTTTTTTTGGTGAGGGGTCATGTTTTTTGTTATAAAACTGGTCAACCTTTTAAAAAAAACTTGGGAACTTTAGTGAGAAGTTCCAAAAAAGAGCCCCCAAACCGAAATTCTTTTTGCGTTTCACCACAACTTTTTTACAAATCTAAATTCACAACCCCAACCAATCAAGGTCTAGCTAAGCTAACGCTAACTGTTTAGACCCAAGACCAAAGTAAGAGTCAAAGTGCTATCTTTACAAAATAGCATTATGGACATACTGTAGTCAAGATATTTTTGTTTAAATTCCTAAAAATATGCCCTGTTGCTGCAGTTAAATGATGCACAGAGAGGCAGTGATTTTACATTCGCAATTTATCTGATCTTCTTCTATGACGAAACACAAGTCATTATTGTTTCTGAACATTAAAAAGCACAGGGGAAATCTCACCATTGCAACATGCAATTAAACGATACAAAAACATTGCATCCACAAACCAATGTTTATTTTCAAAAATTAGGTAAGTGACATAATGGTTAATACCATAGCATTTGGAGTGGGGAAACCCAGGTTAAGAAAAAAAGGGATTATGTACTGTACTAAAAGTTACAAAACAATTTAAGTTTCTGCTTGTGGCTGTATAAGTTATTTTTCTACAAGTAAAAAGGGAGAAAAATGACTTTTTGGATTTTAGGGTAAGGGGTTAAGGTTTTTAGTAGGGGTGTACCGAATACCCAGAAGTACCCGGTACCCAGCACATTTCCAGCTACCCGGACATTACCCGGACCCGGCAACTGAGAAGTGGGCCGGGCGCCGGGTAATACCCGGCGTCGGGTAATGTCAGGATAGCTGGAAATAATCTTATTACTTACCTTTCTGACGACATCTAGGAACAGCAGAAGCGGTCTTGTGGCGGTGGCAGCATTGGAGGTGTCTTCAGCTGGCGAGGGACAGCAGGAATCCATTCCATAGCACCGGAGCAGGTAAGCAGTGTGTGTGTGAGCCTCCGGGGAACCACGTGACCGGAGCAGGAGACAGAGCGTTCCTATTGGACAGACGGCTGTCTACTTCACAGCAGTAATACACGTTACATAATAATATAAATAACAAATTATACAAATAACACATAATGGGAATAAGCGCTTCAGACATAAAAGTAACATTTAGGCAAAGACATCCCTGTGCCGAAGAGCTTACAATCTAATTGGTAAGTACAATATACTGTATGAAAAAAAGTAAACCCAGTTGTGGTTTCTCTTTCCCCCGGGGTGGGTGTATTATGACATTATTAAAAATAACTTTATTAAATTAATCAAATATATACATGGTAAAACAATGACGCTAAGCTATATCCTTCAACTTCTGTGGTGAATGTTGGGATTTTAAATAATTAAGGCTGTTATTATTTATAAATACAAAACAACCTCTGGTACAATGCCCGATTGTTGCTCATTAATACATTTTTGTTTGTTTAATAAAGTTCATTTTGTTGTCAATGGTTGCCCGTAGCAACGTGTTTGTGGCTGTGACCCATGCAGCCATTTGACTCCTCCCCGCTTCCTCTGGATTGGCCAAAATCTCCAATTGATAGGCCTATCGGTTGGAGGCGTGGGGTATTTAGGTTCTGCATCGATTTCAGACCAATTAAACCTGATGAAGAGACCGTTAAGGTTTCGAAACGCGTTGGATAAAGGATTTTATTGTTCTATGAACTCTGGACTCTGCACTACTCCGCTGCGGGCTCACACGGTGTCTGGGAAGACCGCGACGCGCTGTCGCTCCTGAGTGACGTCACGAACCCGGAAGGCCGGACCAGAGGGCTGTACAGCGTGTGCTGTGTGGTTGCAGAGATTGCCTGGCTTGAGGACACTGCCTGCATTATGAGCTTTGCTGGACTGCATCCGATCGTGCTGGAAACCATCCAGGACACAGTCTGAGATCGAGTGACCGTGACAGGAGGACCGGTGTGTGTTTACACTGAAGACATCTTCACTGCCGTTCCGATTGGTGCATGGGTAACACTAACCCCTGACATGCTTGTTTATTTCTGTTTTAATGTACGCTTAATACTTACCTTATTTGTGGGTTCACATTATAATTTTTAATGCACTATGAGCATTGTGCGCTGTGTTTTTTGTATATTCTGTTCTGGTATGTGTGTCTGCAAGGGGTTAAGGTCGAAGTATGAAGTGTATAGTATAAGCCACAGAGCTATCCATTGTAATGAAGTGCTCACCACAAACAAGGTGTGACTACGAGGCTGAGGTGGGGATTTGCTATAACACCAACCCACAGCCGCGTAGGCGCATCTGGAGTGTAGATTGGTCGATGTAGCCAGGTTAGGGTAGGAGAGGTCTGGATGGTCAGTAATACTTGCCAAGGTTGTTGTTGGAGAGTAGCGGATCGTAGGAGGTAGTAGCCGTGGTCTGGATTGGAGAGAGGCGGATGGTCGTGGTACTTTGCCGAGGTCAGTATTGGAGAGGTGCGGATGGTCTTATGTAGCTGAGGTCAGGAGAACAGAAGAGTGGAGTCCGGAAGAGTAGCCAAGGTCAGTACAAGACTGTGGGGGCAAGACAGCAGTGAACACTTTGCTAGCAGGAAGGTTTATGCTTAGCCAATTTGCCAGTGTAGCAGCTGAGCATATAAAGTGAGATTGTCCAATGAGAGTGGAGCATACTCAGAAGTGTGCCTGGCTGTTGTTGGCTGGAGAGAATCAGCACAGGTGTATACTAGAGAGAGGTTTTAGCAACAGATGTAGTATAGGCAGAGGAGCCAAGTAGGTTCTGTGCATGTGTGCGAGTGCCGCACATAGCGGGTGCGCGCTGCGTGATGGTGGCATCACCGCACGAGCGTAGCCTGAGGCGGGGCCAGCATTTAGTGCAGAGTGTAGTCCACACACGCCCCTAGATGGAATACTGGTATTCGCCGGCATGCAAGATGTGCTGCAGGAGGCGGAAGAAGTGGAAGACCCGGACTCGGGTGGTGGTAACCGAGGAGTGTGCTGAGCGCGCCGAGGATCATGGATCCTGACACCCATATGCTTCGTAAAGGAGGTTGGTTTTAAGATAGGTCTTAAATGTGGATAGAGAGGGTGCTAATCGAATATTGAGGGAAAGGGCATTCCAGGAGTGTGGGGCAGTGAGTGAGAAAGGTTTTATGTGGGAGAGGGCTTTAGACACAAAAGGGGTAGAGAGAAGTCATCCTTGCGCAGAATGCAAGAGTCGGGATGGTGTATAGTGAGAAATTAGGGTGAGCTGTAAGGAGGGACAGAAGAGTGTAAAGCTTTAAAAGTGAAGAGGTGAATTGTGTGTGTGTGATATGGAATTTGATAGAAAGCCAGGAAAGGGATTTCAGCAGTAGAGACGCTGAGACAGATTTAGAGAGAGCAAAGTGATTCGGGCAGCAGTATTTAGGATAGATTGTAGGGATTATAGGTGAGAGTCAGGAAGGCTGGACAGCAGGAGGTTACAAAAGTCAAGATGTGAGAGAATGAGGGCCTGCATCAGAATTTTAACAGTAGATTAACAGAGGAAAGGACTTCTCTTTGCAATATTGTGGAGGAAAAAACAAGGTTTTAGCTACATTTTGAATGCGAGAGGAGAATGTGAGGGAGGAGTCAAATGTGATACCTAGGCAGTGTGCTTGTGATAAAGCGTGTAGGAAAGTACTTCCAACAGTAATGTAGAAGGAAGTAGTAGGGCCAGGTTTGGGAGGAAATATGACGAGCTCCTCTTTTGACGTGTTAAGTTTGGGCCATCCAGGATGATATAATGGAGAGACATTCAGAAACTTTGGTCTGTTCAGCAGGTGTAAGGTCAGAGGTTGAAAAGTAAATTTGTGTGTCATCATCATTCAGGTGATATTTGAACCCAAGAGATGTGATAATGTCACCTAGAGAGAGTGTGAAAAGAGAAAGAGAAGAGGTCCCTGGACAGATCCCTGGAGTACCCACAATGAGAAATCGACGGAAGAGGAGTTATCTAACGAGACACTGAAAGTATGATGGGAGAGGTAAGAGGAAATCCAGGACATTCTTTGTTATGGATACCAAGAGTATGGAGAATGTGAAGGAGGAGAAGGTGGTCCCCAGTATCAAAAGCTGCAGAGAGTTCGAGCATTATGAGCAGAGTGTAGTGACATTTGTCTTTGGTAGCATGGAGGTCATTAGTTGTTTTAATGAGAGCTGTTTCAGTAGAGTGAGCAGTGCAGAAGCCAGATTGTAAAGGGTCAAGGAGAAAATAGGAGGTGAGAAAATTAAGCAAGAGAGAAAATACAAGGCGTTCAAGGAGTTTAGAGGCAAAAAGGAGACAGGACGATAGTCAGAGAAACAGGTACGGTCAAACTTGCTGTTTTGAGTAATTGTATAAATGTTGCATGTTTGAAGGAAGAGGAAAGGTGTCAGAGAAGAGAGAGGAGTTTAAAATATGTGTTAGCGTAGGGATTAGAGTAGGAGCTAGAGGTTTTAGGAGACGGGTGGGAATGGGGTCAAGAGGGCAAGTGAAGGAACGAGAAGAGGAGATCAGCAGCGATACATCCTCCTCTGTGACAGAGGGAAAAGAGTCGAGGAAGGCAGGAGGAGAATTAGGAAGAGATGTAGAATCTGAGGAGGATACAGGGGGATGGCTTGATGTATGGATTTCACCTATGTCTTGAAATAGTCAGCAAAGTCCTCAGGTGAAATGGAGGAAGAGAAAAAGGTAGCAGAGGGTGGTCTGAGTAGAGAGTCAAAGACAGAGAAGAATCTGTGTGGGTTAGACTTGTGTGTGTTGATTAGTGAAGAAAAGTAGCTTTGTTTAGCCTGGGAAAGGGCAGAGTTGATACAGGATAGGATACATTTGGTATCCTGTCCTGTTTATGGTAAGTGTAAGGTTAGTCCCTTAACTTATCAGCGAAGTGGCCGGCGGCTGAGTGTTCTGGCTGCAAGATGAACAATGGCTAAATGCCAGCACGTGAAATGGCTCTGACCAAGTGTCCTCTACCGGTAACAGGGAATATGCCCTTCATGTCAATGGAGCTTCCCCTTAGTTTATAGGAATGCCTATAGGTGCTTCCCCACAGCTCAATGGTATTAGGAAATACTGGTCATGGGAAGCTCTGCACAGGTAGGTATCATCTTACTCAATATCAGCACAATATCAGACAACATTATTTTTATTAAAGTAGGGGAGACTCGTATTTTCAACTATTATATATGGGACAACATGGCATCCAAAAGTAAAAAATAATGGAACAAAGTAATTCATTAGTTTACCCAGATGATCAGCTTCCTTTCAAAGTTATGTATTCAGAACTTTGTTAGTTGTATTAAACATTAATTGAGCTAAATGAACTCTTCAAATATTTACTTTGAAGATTATTTTGTATTTATTTCCTTCCCATCTACTTCCTGTAGCACAAACTAGAATGTTTCTATTGTATTTGAGACGTTGTATGAATAAAATAAACACAAATGTTCTGGATTTAAAACCAGAGACAGAACATAAAACACAGACAGAGCTCAGTGCACATCCAGTGAAACGTATACATGGTACAGTGCCTAAATATATATGTATAGATATCTATTAAATAAAATGGTCTTTTAGTTTAACATTTTGGCCAAATTGTTGTAAGCCCCTGAGTCACTACACGACAGACCACATCTCAAGGGTCCCTAACACTAATATAAATTCTTAATAACCTGTGCATTACCAGGAAGAACGATTTATAATAAATCTGTCAAAATTAGTTGCATAGTTCTAAGTCTGATTGAAGCTTTTCTTAACCTGTACATTACCAGGAAAAACACTCTGTATTAGATTTGTCACAATCATACTGCAAGCAAGCAAGTTCCCATGAGAGTGGGATATGCACTGAGCTCTGTCTGTGTTTTATGGTCTGTCTATATATACAGTATATATATTGCCATGCTCAGTAGCACTCCCCTGTGACACTTATATGCTTACAGTATATATATGTTGTGGTTATTTTGGGGGTTCAATATGAGCTTGTAGGTGTCCTGTATGTTTTACAATTCTTGTTCAGTTAGTCTTAGCTGATGGAGGGTGGCAACCTCCTACCTAATTGAAGCTCACCCCCTCCCACATTTGAATGGTTAAAAGCTCACTCCATAGCATCTCCCACTCTCAGGGGAACTTGCTTGCTTGCAGTATGATTGTGACCAATCTAATACAAAGTGCTTTTCCGGGTAATGTACAGGTTAATAAAAGCTTCAATCAGACTTAGAACTATGCAACTAATTTTGACAGATTTATTATAAATCATTCTTCCTGGTAATGCACAGGTTATTAAGAATTTATATTAGTGTTAGGGACCCTTGAGATGTGGTCTGCCGTGTAGTGGCTCAGGAGCTTACAACAATTTGGCCTAAATGTTAAACTAAAAGACCATTTTATTTAATAGATATCTATACATATATATTTAGGCACTGTACCGTGTATAAGTTTCACTGGATGTGTACTGAGCTCTGTCTGTGTTTTATTTTCTGTCTCTGGTTTTAAATATATATTGCCATGCCCAGTAGCACTCCTCTGTGACACTTATATGCTTACAGTATATATATATGTTGTGGTTATTTTGGGGGTTCAATATGAGCTTGTAGGTGTCCTGTATGTTTTACAAATGTTCTGGACCAAGAACACAAGGAGAGATGCATAGGGACAGGCAGGTTTACTCAATCCTGTATATCAAGCAAGGGAACCTTCTTACTTGCTGAAGTGTTTATTTGGGGCAACAACATACAAATAAAAAGGGGGGGCGGAAGTACTGAGGGAACACTGGGACATGAGAGCAATGGAGGGGAGGGGGAGCTATGTGGAAGTGGACTAAATGCAAGACATAGGGATAGGTAAAAATCAGTATCTTTACCAGGATAGGAGAGATGACTGCTCAAGATGGCTGCTGGTACAGCAAGAGACAGCATGCTGGTCTGGGCTGATGGGAAATTAACTGGGACAATACCACTTGGCAAGGAGAGGGGGAGCAGTCTATCCTGGTTTAAGGCAGGGGGTTGCCAAGGCAATTGGCTGAAGCCAAGAAACCCACAAGGGATCGCAACATTGTTGCAACAGCTAGGCTGAGGAGTGCTGGCAGCCTGAAGACAGAGAAAAAACATAATCCTGTTCCAGGATGATCCCCGTCTGGTATCTGTAGATACCACTATATTAATATAAGCACGTGTAACACATAATATAACAACAATATATAAACAGTCCATGTATGCATGACACATGGTACCGTCCGTTACCATTAGGCTCCAAAGACTTTTGGCGCTCCAGGTGTCGAGGTCAGTGCACCAATCCGAGATGGCTCGGTGCTCCTCATTATTTCTTAAGAGTATATAAAATAGGTGAGCGCATGAATGATATTAGGGACACCCAAGTGATGGCACCACAAGTCCCCAAAATCCCAGCATAGTTTCTGGGTCTGACAAAGACTGGAATCGCGTCCATGAGCGTTGTCAAGGCTCATGGGAAAGTTGGACTGGAAGTGCCTCCAGGGTCGTGAAGGCTGGTTGGCTAGGTAATTCCAACGGTGTGTTCCCAGCACACTTGGGGATTGGTAAGGCAACGACCTGTTCTTGTGAAGTCTCTCATGTTGGTTGTAGCATTCTGCTTCCGAAAGAACTCCCTTTAGAGTGGTTCCCTTTTCCATTGACGCAGTTGGTCTTGCCTGTATGCGTCCCCCTTTTGTCACAATTGGGGGCGACCATCGTTGCCTCAGTCACTGTGCTGATAGTACTTAGTCTTTTGTAAGGAGGCTTACCACGACTGCTGTTTAATCTACCACCAGTTATGTGGTTTTAGAGCAGTGGTAGCCTGCTTGAACTGTGCGAACACTCACTGGAACATTGTCCATTTAGAGGAACGAAAGTCTTAGCGTACCTTCAGGTGTCACGTTTGTAGCCACAGCACAGACTGGAGGGTGGATTTCTGTAGCTGTTTCCGGAATTGTTAATTGACCTGTATCTGCTGGGACCAATGAGATCTCATCCGACTGTGTCAGAAACTCTGGTTCTGTAAGTAATTATGTGCTCTGAGGGTGAGCTGTAGACTCTAACCCAGTAGTGTGGTCTGCACAGTTCTGGTCTGTAGCTATAGATGCTAACCCATCATGCCACTGATCTGTCTTTGTTGATTTCACAACTCCTTTCCCTTTGGTTAGGGTGTGCCTTCTGGGTGGATGGAGTGGAGGCAGAGTTGTCCGATTGTTTGTCTTATCTTGAACGATCTCTTTGCCAATCACCTACAGGAGATCATTCTCTTCCTTTGGTGAAGTTGGCTCATCGTCTTTTGTCGTCTGGACTACTAAACATCCTAGGCAATTATCACATTCCTCTGATATGAAGATGTTTTTGTGGTTCTCAGGGGTATGACCTCGTGTCTCTTTCTTGTTAAGCCTTTCTGTAACTTGGATATGGTCAGGACAGGGTTTGAAGAGGGATATGTGTCCACGTTCCATTATATTTGTTCTGTGGGCATCAACGTAGTCTGGTTTGTGCCCCTTGCCAATGCGTACATTGCCCACTATCACCCATCCTAGGTCAAGTCTTTGGGCAAATGGGGCATTGTGGGGTCCGTTGCACTGTTCGTGAAGTTTGTGCACTCTCAGGATGTCCCTACTTAGCAGTAGCAAAATCTTGGCATCTTGTTCTATTGGCGGTATGCGGTCAGTTATTTCCCTGAGGTGTGGGTGATGACGTGCCACGTCTGGTGTGGGAATCTCGTTCGTGTTTGCCGCCATGTGATTGTATTCTATAAGTGTAGGGAGAGATATCTTTACTCTGCATACACGGAATGTATGGTATAGCCATTTGCTCTCCTCATTGTTGTCTCAGTCAGTCCTGCGCATGTTCTGAGTGTGTAGTGCAAGGCATTGTCTTGTGTGTTGAACAAACTAAAGAACTCTGACTTCATTAATGATCTGTTGCTTTTATCATCGATGACTGCGTACATCCTAAGAGCCCTATCAGGTTGTCCCTTGGGGTATACTGCAACAAGGCATATTTTGGAGCAGGACCTTTGGTCACGTCCTTTGCCACAAACCTCAGTGCACTGGGATGTGACAGATGTTGACTTCTCTTCTCCTTCCTCCCCGCCATGCTTTGCCATGAGGAAGGGTTGTTGAGTTGGTCAAGTGTCTGCGCCTCTGGATGTAGAAATGTTACATGCTTGTCACTGTTGCACACTGTACATTTGCTGGCTTCTTTACAGTCTTTTAATAGATGAGTTATGGAAGCACAGCACATGAAACAAACTCCAAATTCTCTGAGTAGGTTCTTGCGTTCCTCTATGGGCTTCATCCTAAACCCAAAATACCTGTTAAGTGAGTGTGGCTTCTTGTGTATGGGGCATTCCATGTTTGGGTCCCCTGTCTCCCTGCTTGGAGTGGTAGAATGATTGGGACGTGTAGACCTTTTAGGAGACACGTCTGTCCTGTGGACCGAGATAGGCATTTTGGTGCTACCGCATCTTGTCACCTGTCCTTCATTCTTTAGGTTGCTTGCACTGGGCGCAGTTGATGTACCTAGAATGAAGCTTGGATCATTTTATGCTTTAGCTGCTTCACGAATATAGCTCAAGAAGAATGAGAAGGGGTGGAAGACTCCCTTTTGTATTTTGAACCTTGTGAAGACATCTTTCTTGAAGGTTATGAGGTAGCTTCTCCAAGATGGGTTTCACTCCACGAGCGGAGTCTAAGACGTTGAGACCTAACAGAGATTGATCTGCTCTTGGAGACGCCAATTCCTGCAGCAGATCTCAGAGCTCTCATAACTTCGAATAGTCTTTGACCGTGATTCTGGGGAAGTTGTCGACTCTCTTGAAGAGTGTATCTTCCACTGCCTCGAGGCTACCATAGCACTCCTCTAGCCTTTCTCATACTAAGTTAAGACCTACTTTGGGGCGGTTTATGTTTGTTGCCCTGAGCCTCTTCGCATGCTCTGCAGATTCTTTCCCCAACCATTTGGTTAGCAGGCTGAGTTCTTCCCTCGCAGAGAAGACCAGACTCTTGATTGCATCCTTGAATGTGGACTTCCATATTCTGTAATTCTCAGGACGGTCGTTGAAGTTGGTAAGTCCTGTTTGCACTATATCACGCACTTGCCCATGTCTGTTAGGCCTGATGCATCAGTGTGTTGGACTTGCAGAGGATGTGGTCAGTCACGTCCTGGTATGGTACCCTGTCCAACATCTACGTTTGCAGCATTGGATTGTAAGGTCGAGTGGGGTCAATCGTGCGACTTTGACCTAGGTGCGGAGTGTGTGTTTGGTGCAATGGGTGGGAGGCATTCGTTTGTAGCATCCATCTTTTTTTCCTCCTCTGTTTTAGTCTCCTCTGTCCTCCAACCTCCTCTGGCTCGGTTTGCGTATGATTCGGGGCACTGTCTTAAACTGTGACCGTTCTGCCACACAAATTGCACTTAATTTCTTCCGTACACTCATGTTTACTGTGTCCCAGTTGGTTCCATTTTGTACAGAATTCCTCTGTGCAATCCTTCTGTAAGTGATCAGGTGCCCCACATCGCCTGCACCTTCTTGGCTGTCCCGCATAAAATACTGGTCCATGCAATTGCCCAATATGTATCACATTCGGTATATGTACAGTAGCAGCTCTAATGTCTCTTTGTCCTCTTTCAGGAGTACAGTGTACTTCTTTACACTGGTTTTAATGCGGTCCTCATCCAAACACCTTTCTGGTTTCTCTTACACCACAGCACAATACTGTTTAAGCCAAAAGGCTACATCCTCAGTATTTACATTTTCATTGTAAATCGCCACAAAAACATTTTTTCTGGTCCTATTAGTCAGGTCCTCCAAGAAGATCTTATCCAATTTTCCCTCCCTCTGAAACAAGGAATACAGCTTCATACTGTTGTGGCCCCTTTTATTCTCCTACATCCCCGAAAAAATTCGGGGATGTTTTCCGTTTGTCACACACTTTGCCGCGCGTCAGCCGCATTCACTAGACAGCGCTAATAGCGCTAAACAATGAAAATGCCCACGGCGCCATTAACGGCCGAAAACATGCCGCATCTGCCCGCGATTTTAAAAATCGCGGGGAAACGGCCGCAGGAGGCTAAAGGCGGCCGCCACTGTACATTTCTCATGTGCAGCTGGATTTGCAAAGATCACTTGGTAACACTTACTTGTGTCACTTCAAAGATATAGTCCAATTCCATGGGGCTGAAGCCAAATAACTTCTGTAACACCTACCGACTGAAGTTCAGGGGATCCATCCTGATATCATCACGCAGGGCAAACTGGACAGCATTCCTCCTCTGCATCTTCTTAATCTTTCTGTTACCAGCAACACAAAAGCGCTTTCTCTTCCGTCAAAGTTGCAGGGCTTGCACCCCCAGCCCCGGCAAGCGTGGCCTCACGCTGTTTCAACCTTAATGGGTCTCATCAGTGTGGGGTTGGTTACACTGGCTATGCAAAGCTGAAGCAATGAGGATGGGTTTTACCATACTTAGTTAAGTTATGGTGAGTGGTGCAGCAAGCTTAAGCCTATAGGGGAACCATGTTGAATGGTTTTGAAGCAAAAGGTGGCACTGTATGCTCATTTGCATGTCATTTCCCAGAATCTCTTGCTGCAGTGACTGAGTGCGGCGTTTGGGGTGTGCTGGGTCGGGCACTTCTTTGTTTTTACACTCACCGTCTTTTGTGAGTATTTTATTTGTTTTAGGTAGGCGTCATTAAAGTTTTTTATTACTGCGCAATCTTTTGCCCTCTTTTATCCCCACTGGAGGAAATGTGAGGCTGAAGGAATCCTGAAGCTGATCCAGGAGACTACGTTCCTGAAAGGGAGACCTTCCTAACATCTACGGAAGCGGAGGATACCACGCGGGGTTCGTGTTACACCAAAGGCGACCGAGAACCAGAAGGCTCCAAGCACAGATTCTCTCCCCTGCATGCATCCTATCTACTTCTAGTAAGTAGGCATCTCATTGAGCTTAGAAAATAAGGGCACTATTGGCAATTAAATATACTGCGCAATGTCCTGTTTCTCTGCTTTATGTCACACATCTGCAGGTTGAATACATATCGTGAGGAGGACTGTATGCTCTTTACTCAGTGAACTGTGATTTTGATACCATCTATCATCAACTAACCACCCAGGATTGGGACAAACAGTCTGTATTTATTTGGACTTTAATATCACTTCACTGTATTTACACAAGCGCCAGGTTTATGTCTATTTTTGTATTTGTATTCTTGAATGGTTTTGAAGCAAAAGGTGGCACTGTGTGCTCATTTGCATGTCATTTCCCAGAATCTCTTGCTGCAGTGAAAGTGCTGTGTGATAATGGTGAAAGGCGGGGTTGCAGACATGTTTAAGACATGCAAATGAGCATACAGTAATATTTCAAATTGCTATATGCTTTGCTGGGGAGGGTTTTTGTCACTTTTTTCACCCACCATAACTTAACTAAGTATGGTGTGTGTGTGTGCGTGTGGGGGTATATATATATATATATATATATATATATATATATGTACATACAGACCTGTCTAAGACATGCAAATGAGCATACAGTAATATTTACAGTTGCTATATATATATGTATATATATATATATATATATATATATATATATATATATATATATATATATATACTATTAATATAATAATTTGTGTGTATAAGGGTTTACAATTTTTTAATTGTCTTTTTTTTTTCATTGAAAGGTTATGTACACTGGTGTTGTCTGGTTTAATTTTCATTGTTTTGGATGAATATGTTGAATTAGTTATGAGGCTTTTGTGAGTGATGAATACAGTAGCAGCTCAAAATATTGTTTTCACTTTTTAATCTTCATTGAGTATGGTTTAGAGATGATATAATGCCTGGGAGTATTGCTAACAAAAGGTTGTATGTACGTATAATTAGTGGTACCCATGCCATACAGTATGCATTGCATACTGCAAAGTAAATTGAGATACCTGTCTCAAGTGTTGCACCTTAAAATATCAGATAACCTGACTGAAAATAACAGATGTTATAGCATAGCTGGGATAAAGAGTTTTGCATACAGTATATAGCCATGACTGATCCAGCTATCTTTCTGACTTCCTGTCATGTAAGTTTGGATAGCTACAGACAGTGACAGGCTATCCTGTGGGGGTTACCCCCTCCCCCCCTCATGCAGCATCCCTGAGCGGCATGAGAGGTTGTGACACTGGGTCTGTGTTGCAGCCAATCATGGTGCAGACCCTGTGCCCTCCCTTTTTGCATTAAGGAGGATGTCTTCCAAATTATTAGTGAGTGTGTGCCTTCCCACTCGGGGAAGGGAGAGGAGCTCAGCCCCTCCTGGGGCTGAGGGAACCAAGATCTGTGCATATTACATGGCCTCAACATTATCTGCTGGCCAGCACCATCCAAGGGCCTGAAACCCATTCTCCACTATATGCAATGCTGTTATACCATCTGTAGTGGCTGCATCAAATAAAAAACCCTGTTTTATACTTCAGGCTAAGTCGCAGTCTATTGGACAGAAGTATAAGAGAAAAGAACTGTCATGGTAGGGACTGCCTGCAGCTCTGCTGTAGCCTGCTATGACTGGAGGCGCTGTCACCGAATGAAAATAACCTAAGGATCACATAAAGCCTGTCCTATTCCACCCAACATCGCGGAAGCTCATCTCTCCTCGACCCTCACAGGTAACCAGCACCACACGTACCTGTAGCCTAGGCAAAATCGCCCAGCGGAGGGGTTAGTTATTAACTATAATTAATTAATAGTGATAAAGATTATCATTGTACCTGAGGTATCAAATATATATGATGTTGACTCAGAAAACTATTTCCAAATCTGTCTATGAATAGGGTTGCACATTATCGTGCCATTTGCATACCTATAGCACCTACCATGATCTGTTGAATGTGTCCAGTGTGATTTATGGGTTATTTTAATTTTGCACCTATAAGTAACACTACATCAATGTACTTTGCTCCAATTTTGCACCATGTATAAGGTACATGATGCATATTGTATGCTGGGGTGTAGAAAAATGTACATCTCTGTGCGTTTCTTTTTCTCTCCCTATTTGTTGTCTAAAAAACCTTAATTAACAATCTGCCAGAAACAATACGTATTAATTAGCCACTTGTTATATACTTTGAGCAGAAAATAGTGCAATGCATTGAAACACACTTTTATATTTCAATACTTTGACTCTGATGTGTGTGAGAAAAATCAATTGATCTGGGTAAGTGTGTTCTCTTGTGTGTGTATTTTATATTATATATTTCTAAGTCAGGTGTGCTGAATGAAGCAGTTAATTTATTTTAGATTTGGTTACAGTATATTGATCTCTGGGACATCAATATTTATTGTGAAAATATTGATTCTAAAAATGGTGGATCAATGAGGGTGTCTCTATATCATATCCCTTGGGATACACTAAGATGTATGGATACCAGGAAGCACAGAGTATCTATGCTACCTGCATTAGTCTATAGGCTCTGTGATCTTCAGGAGTTTATATGGGCACTGATTATGGTGAGTATTTTGCTCTGATTGTCCCACCTATACGACAGAGACATGCTGCTATAAATACTATGCACACCACCTACAGCAGGGGTGGCCAACCTGACAGAGTTGGAGCCAGAATTTACTAGTGTCATTGTCAAAGGGCCACAATAAGAAAAAAAAAAGTCAAATTCATACCTATATACGAGGATACAAACTTTAACCTGACCGTGTCAGTTTGTAGGCGGTAGGGGTGAAAGAGATAGACAATTGGGGTGACAGAGGGGGGCAGTTGGTACAAGGGGATAACAGGGGGGTGAAATGGTGGACAGGAGGGTGATGGGGGCAGTTGGGGTGACAGAGGGACAAGGGGGTGACAGTAAGAAAAGGGAAGGCAGTGGGGGACAAGGGCGTAGTGGGGTGATTGTCCCTACCTTACTCTCCAGTCTCCATAGCCAACCCATGTGGAGCTCCCAGCAGACAGGCTGTATACTCCCTGTACCCTTTGCTGCTTCGGAGCCCACCAGGTGTCACTGGTCCATAGGAGTAGAGGAGCTGATTAAGAGGTGCTCTGGCATCTCCTCACCCATGTGTCTATGGTCCATCTCGCTTTTTGTACTCTCTCTTTAGGGGCGGTATGGGACACCCCACCCACCCCGTATGGTACAGGTTGCCACGAAGGACCAATGGTATGGGCATCTTTAGAAGTATTTTTCTGAGACTATCAATAAGCCCCCTTTAACCTGCACTCAATGTCGCAATTGGTATGGTTATTAAAGTTAACACTTATTATTTATTATTTTTATTAAAAGAAATTTAGAACAATAAATCTTGATCATGTACACATATTAGAACAACAGTAACAAAAACATATACTAACATAAACTGGAAGGGGACAAGATAAACACCCTACAGGTAAGCACTTGATAGTTGTGAGAAGATCTCACATGGGTGTAGTAAATGAATCCCCTGTTCCAGCACTAATTAAAAGACCTGTATTCAGTCAGACAGGTATCCAAGGCTAACAGTCATAATACTATAGCGCTACATGTAACATATAGGTGTTAATCAATTAAAAGAAGCACCTACACTAAACCACAGAGAGTGAAAATGCTCAATTGTATCAAATGCCTATTAGCAATAAATGTTTAACTAATGCCCACCTAATTCGGTTTATTACAGGGTGCAGCAGTAAGTATTGGCCCACAAAATGTGATTGTTCTTGCCCTGAGGCACGGGTCACAGCCCGTAATCAATTTATAGCCTCTTACACTAAACTAAATAGACTGCACAGAGTGAGCAATAGTAATGTGGTTCACAAGCTATAGTTAAAACAAGGGGTATTGTAAAGGTCGCTTAGAGGGTGAATACCAAACGCAGCTAGTTGTATTGCTTAAAGCTGTGAGACCGTAGTAAGTAGCAACAGTCTTGCTGAACAGGGTAACAATATCATGTCAGGTGCTACACATCCTAAACCATCGTCATGGTAGGGAGGCACCATAATGGCATAAGAGGCCAAGTAACACATGCAGCACAGCTACAACTTAGCAATTATGTAATTCAAAGTAGTCATAAAGTGTTCGCAAAGTATAGCATGCAGCTACCTTACCAACTCAGACCAGCGCTCAAAGACGCTTACCGCTCACCACCCGATGAGAGTCACGTCGTGACGTCATGACGTCAGCCTCGTTAGTCCCGCCTCCCACCTGACGCACGTTTCGCGGAGGCTTTTTCAAAGGTGGTGACATAGGAGAGTACAGGGAGGTGTTTTATACGCATTCATACTGTTAAAAACCAATCAGAGATTGCGGTTGCAACAAGACTCAAGATGATGATTTAAAGGTACAGACCAGGGACTATTTAGTCAAACAACAACTGGTATATCAAAATGAGATAGTTGTTGTACCTTAATATATTGGTAGGGACTCCATGCATTGATAAAATCTACCAGAAAGCTAGAGGATACACTAATGATACTCGTAAATGCATACATAGACAGCCATATCCTATTGGTAATGGAGATAAATAGAAGAGAGCACAATAGGAGTAAAGCTATGCCTCATATAAAAGGGGAGAAAAGGAAACCCTCATTAATGCCGCCCGGTGTTATGGTACCCAAAAGGTAAATCCATTTGGACTCCTTCTGCAAAATGAGGCGATTCCAGTCTCCCCCTCTAGGGTTGATGGGAACACTCTCAATTCCCATGAATCGAAGGTTTGTTATGTCTCCTTGGTGTACTGAGTGGATATGGTTAGCTAGAGGGGTGTCTAGGTGGTTTCGGATTGCTCCTAGGTGTTCCAGAACCCGCTGCCGGAATTCTCTTATAGTTTTACCAACGTTTTTTTGGTACATTGGCATACCACTTGGTATATCACCCCTCTAGTTCTGCAATTAATGAATTGCCGTACTGTGAATGACTTAGTGTCATTCCAATTATAGAAGGTGTTGGTAAGTGAAATGAAAGGGCAGGCTTTGCAGCCACGGCATTTGAAATTGCCTATTGATCTGTTTGCCAACCATGTGTTAGATATGGTTGGACGAAGATGGTTATGGACAAGCTTATCTTTGAGATTCGTGGCTCTTCTACTTACTAGAGTTGGAGTTGATCTTAACACTTCGCTCAGGTCAGGGTCTTCAATAAGAATTGGCCAATGTCTGCTTAAGATTGTATTTATTTCAGACCATTGGTTATTGAAGGTTCCCACGAAACGTATTAATTTGGGCTCCTCTGCCTGAACTCTGTTGTCAGTTAGTAGTGAGCTCCTTTCACTAAATTTAGCTCGTCTATAAGCCTTAGCAATGGATTTGTGGCTGTAGCCCCTCGCCCTAAATCTTGCCTTCATATTTATTGCCTCTTCCTCAAAAGCCTCAATAGAGGAGCAATTTCTACGGATTCTTAAAAACTGACCCACAGGGATCCCTTCTTTAAGATGTTTGGGGTGATGGCTTTCGTAGCGCAACAGGCTATTAGTTGCGGTTGTCTTCCGATGGGCCATAGTTGATATTTTATTATCTTGACCCCTTGAAATTTTGAGGTCTAAGAAAATGATCTCCTGTTTGTCAATTTCGAAAGTGAGGTGCAGATTAAATTCATTGGTGTTCAGAATTTTTACAAAATCCTTGAATGACGCCTCTGACCCCTGCCACAGGATCAGGACGTCATCAATATAGCGGACCCACAACGAGATGTGACTGGTAAACATCTTATATGCTTCATTTAAAACCATCTCCGCCTCCCACCACCCCAAATGTAAATTGGCGTACGTGGGGGCGCAGGTGGTTCCCATGGCCGTACCTCTTAGTTGATGAAAAATAGTGCCATTAAACGTAAAATAGTTGTGGGTCAGAATGAATTTTAACAGATCTAACGCCAATTGATTGTGTCTTGTGAATTCGCGGCTCCTGCTCTTGAGGAAATATGCAATAGAGTCTATCCCCACCTGATGAATGATTGAGGTGTAGAGAGTCTCTACATATAAACTGATCAACAGTGTATCTTCATCCAAGTAGATGTTATTCAATCTATTTAAGACGTCCTTGGTATCTTTAAGAAAGGATGGTAAGTCATTCACAAAAGGGCATAGTACCTGGTCTACGTACTTACTGCATTGTTCTGTTAAATTCAATATTCCCAACACTATGGGTCTTCCGGGTGGGGGTACAGTACCCTTATGGATTTTTGGGAAGCAGTAAAATGTTGATAAGACCGGGGTTGGTGACAGTAATTGATTATATTCCTTTAGTGATAACGTCTTATCCAAAAGACCTTGGTCTAGAATGCTTTTTAGTTCCTGTTTGAACTGTATCATTGGACTCTGCTTCAGTATGTGATAACAATTTTTGTCAGATAGCAAACGGGTACACATTTTTTTATAGTCGGTGGTATTCATAATAACTGTGTTCCCTCCCTTATCTGAAAGTTTTACAGTAATCGTCATATCTTTCTGTAGTTCGTTCAACCCTTTGCGTTCAGCAGAAGTTAGATTGTCAGTTTTTTTTACAAGTTTTCAGATTTTCTAGATCCTTAGTTACGAGCCTAATAAACATTTCAACGTTTGGGCTTGTTGCAAGGGGTGGGGTGAAGTGTGACCTAGGTTTAAGGTCCGAAAATGGTCGTTCACCTTCGACTCTATTAGATTCCTCAAGGAGGGCAGATAGGTCTCTCATGTTATCAATGTGAAGTTGGTCTAGATGTATGAGACCATCTGATTTTAGTTTTAACACCTCACGTCTCTTGAAAAATTTGTGCAATAGGAGTTTCCTCCCAAACAAGTTTGTATCCTTCCCCCAGTCAAATATATGAAAATTTTCTGAAGGGGAGAAGGACAGACCCTTGCTTAATGCAGCTACCTGATCGGTAGTCAGTGTTTTATCTGACAAATTGATAACTTGATTGATATTCTGATTCAGAGTCTCTATCTGCGCCTCCTGTATCGTCGTCTTGACTTGCCTCTGTATGCCCAAACGTTCCTGTCTCTTAGCCAGTCCTTTTTGGCCTTGTCTTGTTTTCCCTTTTCTGTGAATAGAGGGTAGTTTTGGCCTGTCTCCAAAAAATGTAAGCGGTCAAGATCAGGTTTATTTGCTGGTCTCTCGGTACTGTCACCGGGCGGCATTAATGAGGGTTTCCTTTTCTCTCCCTTTATATGAGGCATAGCTTTACTCCTATTGTGCTCTCTTCTATTTATCTCCATTACCAATAGGATATGGCTGTCTATGTATGCATTTACGAGTATCATTAGTGTATCCTCTAGCTGTCTGGTAGATTTTATCAATGTATGGAGTCCCTACCAATATATTAAGGTACAACAACTATCTCGTTTTGATATACCAGTTGTTGTTTGCCTAAATAGTCACTGGTCTGTACCTTTAAATCATCATCTTGAGTCTTGTTGCAACCGCATCTCTGATTGGTTTTTAACAGTATGAATGCGTATAAAACACCTCCCTGTACTCTCCTACGTCACCACCTTTGAAAAAGCCTCCGCGAAACGTGCGTCAGGTGGGAGGCGGGACTAACGAGGCTGACATCATGACGTCACGACGTGACTCTTATCGGGTGGTGAGCGGTAAGCGTCTTTGAGCGCTGGTCTGAGTTGGTAAAGTAGCTGCATGCTATACTTTGCGAACACTTTATGACTACTTAGAATTACATAATTGCTAGGTTGTAGCTGTGCTGCATGTGTTACTTGGCCTCTTATGCCATTATGGTGCCTCCCTACCATGACGATGGTTTAGGATGTGTAGCACCTGACATGATATTGTTACCCTGTTCAGCAAGACTGTTGCTACTTACTACGGTCTCACAGCTTTAAGCAATACAACTAGTTGCGTTTGGTATTCACCCTCTAAGCGACCTTTACCCTACCCCTTGTTTTAACTATAGCGTGGGGGGAATGAACCCCATGTTGTTCGATGCTCTTGAGAGGTAAGTAACAGGGTATAAGTCCAGATTAACCTCAGATGACCAAAGAGAACTGTTAAGAAAACAAGTGATCCCACTGCAATAACATATAAAGACTTTGAATGTATAAGAGAGGCGGCAATATGCAGACTTAATATTCCCAGGGGGGGGGGCCCGTAATGCAGGGGTTGGTAAGGAGACAGGAATGGAAGCCTTGTGTAAGAAAACTCCCCTCCTGTACTCACAAATAAACCGTCCGATGCCTGCTGCCCTTAACCCGCCTGGATTCTTCACTGCTGCCTCCGCTGTGCTCCCGGTGCTGGCTCCACATGGATTGCGCTGTCGGATGACGTCGTCGCGATCGCCAGGCTGGTTGCTGCGGGAGGTATCCAACGATGAGTCACGGATAACCCTGCCACTGCAGGGGAAGGGAAGGAAGTGACGTTCTCCTAGTGCAGGGGATCCTTGGCGTGCTCCAGCCGTGGATGTATAGTAACAGGATAGAAGGTGTATCGGTGGTCACTGCAAGGATAGAAACTCCGCCAAATAGTAAATAAAATCAGCTTTATTCAAGACGTGGTGCTGGACATCACAGAGATCACATCCTCTGACGCGTTTCGTTCCGTTAAGGAACTTTATCAAAGAGGGTGGTGAGCGGTAAGCGTCTTTGAGCGCTGGTCTGAGTTGGTAAAGTAGCTGCATGCTATACTTTGCGAACACTTTATGACTACTTAGAATTACATAATTGCTAGGTTGTAGCTGTGCTGCATGTGTTACTTGGCCTCTTATGCCATTATGGTGCCTCCCTACCATGACGATGGTTTAGGATGTGTAGCACCTGACATGATATTGTTACCCTGTTCAGCAAGACTGTTGCTACTTACTACGGTCTCACATCTTTAAGCAATACAACTAGTTGCGTTTGGTATTCACCCTCTAAGCGACCTTTACCCTACCCCTTGTTTTAACTATAGCTTGTGAACCACATTACTATTGCTCACTCTATGCAGTCTATTTAGTTTAGTGTAAGAGGCTATAAAATGATACAGGCTGTGACCCGTGCCTCAGGTCAAGAACAATCACATTTTGTGGGCCAATACTTACTGCTGCACCCTGTAATAAACCGAATTAGGTGGGCATTAGTTAAACATTTATTGCTAATAGGCATTTGACACAATTGAGCATTTTCACTCTCTGTGGTTTAGTGTAGGTGCTTCTTTTAATTGATTAACACCTGTATGTTACATGAAGCGCTATAGTATTATGACTGTCAGCCTTGGATACCTGTCTGACTGAATACAGGTCTTTTAATTAGTGCTGGAACAGGGGATTAATTTACTACAACCATGTGAGCTCTTCTCACAACTATCAAGTGCTTACCTGTAGGGTGTTTATCTTGTCCCCTTCCAGTTTATGTTAGTATATGTTTTTGTTACTGTTGTTCTAATATGTGTACATGATCAAGATTTATTGTTCTAAATTTCTTTTAATAAAAATAATAAAATAATAAGTATTAACTTTAATAACCATACCAATTGTGACATTGAATGCAGGTTAAAGGGTGTTTCCTTTCTCTCATTATACACTATTAACCCATTCCCCCTCTGCACCTCTGTCTTCATTTATCTGAATGTTAACCAAGCTGAAGCGAGAGTCAATACCCTCCCCCTCCCCCTCTCTCCCTTTTCCTATCCCATTATTATTATACTATCAATAAGCCACAATAAGTGGATCTTTGTGACTCCACTGCTATAGACCTCACAAGTACTTCTACCACGCTTCGAAACTATTGAGAAACCCGGTTGCAATTTTATTGTAGATTATATTACATCTAGTTTAACAGGGTTGTGTGATTCATTCTCCAACAATCTCTGACATATATCACCTTGGTTTCAACGCCATTAATGCTGACAGTGGTATTTATTAATAATTTACTTTATTTCTTCTCCCATACATTATCTAAAGATTTTTATGTCATTATTTTATGAGCAATTGATTAAAGGTTACATTTTATTTCACCCATTGACCACTCAGCATCCCTGATCCCCCTCAGATGCATCAGTATCTTCTGTATCTCATTATGTATACTGCCACAATTGTGGCTACAGTACCTCTGGGAATATGACCCATTTACCCTATTTTTATAGTGATTATTTTGGGCTCCAAGTAGTTGTGCACGGATTAAGCGACTTAATCTCCCTACAACAACCCTTTTGGTATATATGCTTCATTTCTTCTAGTTTGTTAGGTGCTACCACGGTAAACCTGAAGTGGACATTTGCAAGGACTCAAATGCTTGTGCACTACATTGTTTAGTGGCGCAATAAACAAACATGAAGTAAATGCCTTGTTGAAAAGGTTTTACAATATGTCAAACTCTCAAATAGAGGTAAAAAGACGGATAATGAATGCCCTCACAAAGTGAACGTAAAAATCAGGTTTGTGTGTGTGAGAAACATCTTCTTAGTAATCTTGAATAGAAGAGAGTAGACAGCAACATAGTGTAATTCTGTGAGGTAATTTATGTGCAGTATAAATAGATGAACATATGTGCCCCTGAAGAGAAAGCAGGTATGTGTAGGGATAAAGAACGTCCATTTAAGAGTTTTAGACATATTGCACCATTTGTGTTTCTGTGTCTTTTATCCCTTACATTGTTTCTGGGATTTGCGCTCCAGTTCTTGTCCAAACTTTTCTTTAAGACCACGTAGAAGGTCTCTTTGATGTAGCAGCACGTCAGGATTAAAGGTGTTGTATTACTGATATTAATTATATCTTCTATCCAAGGGGGCTATGAACTAAGCTCCGCGTTTTCGGCCGCAAAAACAAGTGAAGCCAAACGCGGGCTTTACTAACAAGTTCAGTGAGTTTTGGTCCGGCCGAGCTAAAATATATCAGATCGCGCGAGCTGCTTCTCCCCCCCCCCCCTGCTATTGCGCTTAAAGTTCTACAGCACAATAGCTGATAGAAAAAAAGCAGCCTGTAAGAACTGCATGGAGACGCTGCGTCTCCATGCACGGCTCTTTCAGGCGATCGTACTGTATACACATACAGTTTAATACTAGTGTACATGAGCAGGGGGTCTCCTGAGCTGAACCGGATTGGTTTCAGCCTCTGAGACCCCCTACTTCATGAGATACAGCCCTGTGCCGGTATCCCAAAAGCTCCCGCACCACGTGACTGGGGGATTTAAATTCTGCAGGGTGATACCGGCACCCCATAACTGGGCCGGTATCTCATGAAGTAGGGGGTCCCCGAGGCTGAAACTAATGTGGTTCAGCTCAGGAGACCCCTGCTCATGTACACCAATATCAAAACACACATCACAATAAACAATAATTCATTACCGTAGCGGATAGCCGCTAAGGTAAAGAAACTGCATTAATGTCATTTTTATTAATATCGTGCAGGAGCAGGGGGTCTCCTGATCTGAACCACATTGATTTCAGCCTCAGGGACCCCCTGCTTCCCCAGATATGGGGTGCCAGTATCCCATTATTAGTCACATGCCACACGACATGGACACTATAAAGATGGCGGCGACACTGGCATCCGAATCCCAACACCGGGGCCTGTAACTCGGGAAGCAGGGGGTCCCGGAGCCAGAAATCAATGCGGTTCAGCCCAGGAGACCCTCTGCTCCCGCATACTATTTAAAAAAAGACATTAAAGCAGCTTTATTACCTTTAGCGGCTATCCGCTAAGGCAATGAAGGGTTTAAGGCACAATAGCATGTTTATTGGGGACAATTGTCCCCAAAAAACATTGCAATATACAACACACCCACCCCCTGTGCCCCCAACAACCCCTATACCCCCCTAACATACATCAAATAGCTTATTTAATTTTTTTGGGATGCACAGGAATTACACTATAGGCCGGCGGTGGCCCTCAGGTGGTTCCGCAGGTGTCCAGGGGTCCCTGATTTCCTGCAGTACAAATCCTGTGCCCCCCCCCCACCAACCAAATACATAAATACTTTTAAATAAATACACCCCCTTCCCACTGCCCCCTAACACATACAGTAGAATAAAGGGCAAAATTACTGCTATCCACATATGGATAATAGTGCATTTACCCATTTAAAATACATTAATCAGCATAAATAAAGTAAATACATCTTGCACTCACCCCTCCCAGTCTGCCACGATGAAGGCCATCCTCATCCTCATCACAGTCCATGTCCTCCGGTGCTGCAAACAATACAGAAGAATAAAAAGCGACAATCTAATGTCCCTAACCCCCTAATCACCTTAGTGGTTAGTAACCGCTAGAGTAATTAAGGGGTTAACCCACCCTCCCCCACTACCCACCTGGGAGGTCTAACCACCAATCCTTGGGGCTAATACCCCCTTCACCCACTCCGCTACCCACAATAAAAACAATACACAGAACAGCCCTACTACCCACCTCCTAGGCCCCACAATAAATATTACAATATTTAATAAACAATACATAACCCACCCACCCCCTCTGCCCTCTCATAAAAACATGATTTATTATTTTACATACAGGATTACTACCCCAGGCCAACGGGGGTCCCCTGAGGGCCCAATGGGTGTCTGCAGACCCCACAGTGCACCCGGGGGAGCCCACGGGTGTCTGAGTACCTCTGGGTGGTCCCTACTATGCTCCATGGGGCCTCCAGGTTGTCCCTGCGAGTCAGCGCAGGCCCTCAAGGGGTCCACAGGTGGTCCCACGTGTGTCTGGGGGTTCCGAGTTCATCCCCACAGGTGTGTGGGGGCCCTTGGGTTGTTCCCACGGGGTCTGGCGGCTCTCATGTGGTTTTCACATGGATCTGGGGCCCTTGGGCAGTCCCTGCGGGTCTGCAGGGCCCCCACAGCTGTGGGGCCCCCGGTTCTTCCCCCCAAGTGTCCCCCGTGGGTCCGCAGGTGGTCACACGGTCTACTACAGCCAATCAGATTGGGGATACAGTTCCCACAATCTGATTGGCTCAAGTACCATGTGACGGTGGCCATCTTGCTTTTGATGACGTCATGTTAAAGGGAAAGGAAGCACAGCCGTTCTGATTGGCTGGCTTAATTTCATTTACATGACGTCACCAAAAAAAATACTAAATCACATGATTTTGACTGGCCAATCAGAGCCGTGGGAACCATTTGATGGAAATGTGACTTCATAGGCCTATAAAAGCCTATGACGACTCATTTTAGAGAAAGAAGCCGAGGAGGGAGGACGTCCTCCAGCAAGAAGAGGACGAGGGCGTGCCGGAAGAAGAGACTGATGAAGGCCCCGAAGAAACCAGAAGACCCCAGAAGACCAAAGAAACAGACGAATTGGATTACAATTTTACAGAAGAAGAAAAAGTAAGAAGATAAAGACTTTGGATTTTTTTTTTTACCTGGTTCCTGTCAAGGATTGGTTCGTGAGCATGCAGTGTCCCCAGGATTCGGGGGGTGAAGTCATCTAAAGGTAAGTAAAAAAATTAAATGTATGTTATTTTACTTTTACAGGTTTTTGATTTTTTTTTTTATTGTGGGTTGAATTATTTTTGATGCCCATTTATTGCCCCTGTGTTTATGTATGTCTCTAGGGATATACATGCATACAGGGACAATCAATGTTTGTTTTTGCAAATGCTTGTTTTGATGTATTTTAAATGTGTTTTGCTTGTTTGTTTAGAAATGTTTGTGCAATGTAATTTTTATTTAGTTAGATGTAATTTTTAGTGGTGTTTTAAATAGTTTATTTCATGGGGGTCTTGCTTTTTAATAGTGGCTTCTTTTTGGTAGTTAGAATTTGTCTGATTATGGTTTCTTTTCATTTATTTACTAATGGTTTGGTTTTGGTGTTTTAATTGTGAATTGTGTAATTTATTTTGCATCGAATTAATTGATTGTTGTTAATTTATTTATGTTTACTTCTCGATTTGTTTTTATTTTCTTATTGTTTGAATGGCATTGGATCTTGTTTGTAATTGTTTCTTTTAGGTTTAGCATTGACTGGCAAAGTGTTACATGATGCACAGATTATTTACATCATGTACCACTGTGCCATTCAATTGTTTGCTTGGCATTTTGTTATATATTTAATTGGCTATGTGTTGTAATTGATTTTGAGATGTGATTTATTTTGAGATGTGCTGTGTTTAATTTGTATATGTGCTGTATTTGATTTTGCAATGTGCTGTGTTTTATTTAGCTATGTTTTTATTTTGCCCTGTTTTGGTAATTCTTACCCATTTCTTTGTATATTGGTTAATCATGCCCATATTATATGGGCATGAGGAACCCACTGTACAAATGAATGGGTGAAGGGTGGGGGTAGTTGCCTAGGGAGGGTGGTTAGGTCTCCTGGGTGGGTATCGGGGCAGGATGGGTTAACCCCTTAATTATTAACTGCTAAGGTAATTAAGGGGCTAGGGGACATTACAATGTATTTTTGCTATGTATTTTTCTGGCAATGGAGGACAGGGACCTTGCATGATCCTGACGAGGACGCCCATCATATTGCCAGGGGTAAGTAGAATGGGTTTATTTACTTTATTTATGCTGGCTGTGTTTAATAATGGGCAAATAATCTATTACCATATCTGGATAATAGTTATTTTGCCCATTATTGTACTGTATGTGTGGTGGGGGGTGGGGTGTATGTATTGAAATGTATGACATGTTTATTTTTTACATAAAGGATTAGTGCTGCAGGGACCCATGGAGACAACCTGAGGACACCCATGGGTACCACCTGCGGACCCACTGGGGACATCACCGGCAAGATCCAAGGACCCCACAGCTCTGGGGGACCTGCCGACCCATGGGAACCACCTGAGGGCCCCAGACCCCTGTGGGAACCACCCGAGGTCCCCCAGAACCCCAAGGGAACCACCCGAGGGCCCCCAGACACCTGCGGGGACCACCCGTGGACCCCATTGTGGCCCACGGTGACCTGTGGGGACCACCTGGAGGCCCATGGCACCTAGTGGGAACACCTGGAGACCCCCAGACACCTGTGGGTACACCTCGGGTGCACTGTGGGGCCTGCGGACACCCATTGGGACCACCGGGGACCCCCATTGGCCTGGGGTATTAATCATGTATGTAAAATAATAAATCATGTTTTTATGGAGGGGCACAGGGTGGGTGGGTTATTTATTAATATTTATTAAATATTTTAATGATTATCGTGGGGCCTAGGATATGGGAATTGGGGCTGTTCTGTGTATTGTTTTAATTGTGGGTAGCGGGGGTGGGTGAAGGGTGTATTGTCCCCAAGGATAGGTGGTTAGGCCTCATGGTTGGGTAGTGGGGGAGGGTGTTTAGGCCTCCCGGGTTGGTAGTGGGGGAGGGTGGGTTAACCCCTTAATTATTCTAGCAGTTATTAATCGCTGAGGTGATTAAGGGGTTAGGGGACATTAGATTGTCACTTTTTATTCTTCTGTATTGTTTGCTGCACCGGAGGACATGGACGGGATGAGGATGAGGACGGCCTTCATCGTGGCAGCCTGGCAGGGGTGAGTGCAAGATTTATTTACTTTTTTTATGCTGATTAATGTATTTTAAATGGACAAATGCACTATTATCTATATGTGGATAATAGTAATTTTGCCCATTATTGTACTGTATGTGTTAGGGTGCGGGGGTGTGGCGAGGGGGGTGTATTTTTTTAAAGTATTATTTTTTTTTTTGGGACACACCATTGGTACCGCAGGCCAGCGGGGACCTCCAAACTCCCGCGGGGATCACCTGGGGACCCCTGTGGGGATCAGCCGGGGACACCCGCGGGCTTTTTGTATGGATGGTGTGCCTGAAAAAAAGGTAAACAAAGAATTTTTTCTGTTCAGCTTATTTTGTGCCTGCCTTTAGCTGGCGCGTTTTTATGGAGGGCTTTTAACGCACGATTGAGTTAGCGCTGTTTAGCTAATCCCGCGGACTGGTAAAAAACGGCACGTTTGCCTTTTTTTGCCTGATCCGGCGAGTTTTGCTTGCAGGCCAGAAAAAAAGCCTTTTAAGGCCAATAAAGCGCTGTTATCACTGCTTAGTGATTCGCATTGCAGCCTGTATCGGCCTTAAAAGCCACTTTGCGCTCTTAAAACGACTTATCACTGCTTAGTGCATAGCCCCCCAAGTGTCACCTTTATTTACATTTATCTCACTTGTTACAGTGTTCATATTCACCACTGATCACTTCACAGGAATATTCTCTATTTTGAGGATGGTTTGCGCTTTGATCCCATTCTATTTAACATGTTGGAAATGGGCCTGGAAATCAATCAACAGCAACAAGTTAGGGCAAATAGCTACTCCCTCCTGAGGTTGTTACTCCCAAATTATTACACATTCAAGCCATGCTCAAGTTTAAAAACTTATTAACTCAGCTGGCCTGCCCAAGGATGACCTCACTTAAAAAACATGTTAGATCAATTTTGGAATTGTAAAAGAAGTGTTTGATTTAAGTTTATCTGTAATCTATATAGCACATACAGGGCAAGTAAACGAGATGTACATCACTTTCCTATGAATAAAATACACCATGACATTATTTCTGAGTCCAACATACTGTATGCTTCATTTTGTGCTTGCTTCAGGGTTGTTTTCCACAGCCATTTAGACTATTTCTTCACCACAATGGTGCCTGCCGTGTCTAAAAAAAAAAGTGGTTAGTATACAAATATTCATTAATATATATATTATTCTCTCATTGTACAGTTTTCCTCTAAAAATATGCAATCCTTATTTATGTATTTAATCGGAAATCAAATATATCTCGGAAAAGTCTACAAGGTAAAGCACCAGGAAAGGTGTGAAATGTGTTAGAGAACCAGTACCCTCATCATATTTTCTTTGTACTAAATGAATTCATTTTTATTGCATCGGTCTGCGTCCAGCTCTTCATTGACATTGTCCACATTTTTAAGAATGTCTTTCTTCTATCTAATTCCCATCAAGGTCATTCAGGGAAACAATTACACTGGCGACACACTTAATCGCAGTGCGGCCAGATCCGCAAGCCGGGAGATTTCCCGGCTTGCTAGTGGCCGCCCCTCGGCGTGCCGCGCGTCACCGACGCGCGGTCACGCGTCTTCGGGAGCCTGCACCCCCTGCACGCGCGTCCAGGGCTCCCCAAGGGAGCCCTGGTGTCCCGCGATGTGGGGGACGGCGGCAGGGGGTTCCGGGGGACCCGGCGGACCCGGCAGCGGTAGGGAGAGCGCCCCGATCGGAGGGCGCTCTTCCGCTGCTTCGGCGCGCGCCCGTCACCCTCCGGCGCGCGCCAGGCTACTGCTGCGGCCAAGAACGGGCAAATGCTCGAATAAACTTGGCCGCAGCAGTATAAAAATAAGAACATCTGAATCACTGATAAATGAGCAACGATGCAGGGAGCAACCTTATATTTTTTTAGCAGTTGTAATTTTCAAAATGACCCGAATGCAAACAATTAGAAGTGCATGCCTGATGTTATGTATCTAGTGATGTTAATTGGCTTAAAGAGCCATTTTCATTTAGCTTTTTTAAATGTTAATGTATTAAGCTTTTAAACCTACTTTGTCATGTGCACCTGCTTGCAATTTGGTGGGTGGTAATAGGAGGTAATACAGCTATTACAGATAATTGGTTGTATAATTTTCTGCATTTGAGTCTATAAAATAAGTTTGTTTTTTTGTTTTACTTATGCACTTTTTTACTAATACACTATCTGTGTCTAACACTAAACCAAACGATACTGCAAATCCATATATTTGTAGATGATCCAGGCTGGGAAGTCAGAATAGCCATCTGAATCCAGTAGTTTTCCCAGTACGAATTTTTGGTTATGTGAATCTATAAACTAAGCTAACTGAAGCCCAGGTGTGCTGAATGACCAAGAACAGCTACCTTAATAAGGTATATTGAAGAGCCAGAGAGTGAAAATTGAGATGCTTATGCTGTTCAGATGTCTGCTGTTTGCTCACTGCCGAATTCTGTTGTAACCTATTACCTACTGTACCTTTCAGGAGTCCAAATTGTGATTACTTTGGTCTGCAGAGCCCCCTTGACACTGAACAGCTAAGGGGACCACTGCTGGTGTGACTTACTGCACTCCTGAAATTCTAAGATGGACTGCACCTGCTTTAAAGTTCCTGAAACTGGCTTACTGGTCAATATATAAGGTAGACTGTTGCCAACGTAAGTTTATGCTATACTACTTGTTTGATTATTTTGTAATGTAATCTAGCAGAAGAAATAAAAACCTTTCATATGAGCCTAGTGTTGGGCTTCTCATTATCCTGTTAGACTGTTGCACAGATTTATGATGCACAGTGTGTGCTCAATGTTAGATACTTCATTCAAATAACTTGAAACAAATGATTAGAGATGTGTTAATGTCCTCATATTTGCTTTGCTAACATTTCATTTTAATTCCCTAAACTTAGTGTTTTTCAAACATTCTAATTTCTCAGAATTGTGACGATTTTGCCAGAAAACTATCAATTTAACCTGTTCTGCAAGGACTTTGTGAAAATGGCAGTATATGAAGTACTATGCCACCTTGCACTTGGGAAATTTGGTTTGTGAAGCGTGCTGCTTTTTGCTGAAAAAAAGGCACATTTTGTATGGTTTGTGAGGTTGAGTTACAATTTGAAAGCTTGCAAACCAAGCAAAATGTACCTATTTTTTCATTAACATCTTGAACCAACATTGTGTGTGTGTGTTTGTGTGTTGCGATACTGCAGAATAAATGAGTTCTTCAGTATTACTGTAGGGGATATCTTCTTTATTTGGATGAACAATTAATGTCATAGGACAAGCTTTCGAGAGTTCTCTCTTCCTTAGGTCGGCAATACTGATTAACAAAGGAATCTATGGCTAAAACCGTGTTTGGGAGAGCAGGGTAAAAAAAACAAAAAAAACAACAACAGAGATGTACTGCAGATAAGGTTGGGTGAGAAAGTGATTGAAGATAGTGAAGGGTAATAAAACAGTGATAAGGAACAGCATAGAGGGGGAAGGGGTTACTGGGGGGGGAGGTGGGGCTAAGAAGAGAGGCAGGCAGGATAATTGCAGACAATTGTGATAGTGTGTGAGAAACTCCATATCGCATTAAGTCCTTTTGTTTTGGTGTCAATGAGTTCTTTGAATGAAGTATCTGAGTTCAAATGTTTTCTGTTCTTGGGTATAGGAAGGAGGAGCAACTCCACGTGGTGTTGGCGTGAGAACTCCAGTGAGCCTGCTTCCCCCACCGGTGCTTCCCCATGACTGACATCAGGCTATTCCGGCGACAGTACCATGTCACAGAGTAGAGCTCTGCTGGAACCTTCCCTGAAGTCGATGGGACACTTACCTCAATCCATCTTCGCTCGTTGTCACCCTGCTTCTTGTAAGTAGGGTTCTGATTTTGCCAACTCCGGATGACCAGCTATCCTCCATTGTCAGTTATGTGGTCTTTCTTTTATTGACATAGTTCATTATTTTATTAAATTTAATTTTATAGTCTGTCACTAAGAGTGTGTTTGTTTTGTCTCTAGTGTAGGCTGACGTTACCCAGCAGTTTTACGCTATGTTTTGTCCCTTTTCTGTTTTTCTCGTTTCATGATCTGCAAGCACTTGTGCTTATCCACTGAAGATCTTAGGACTTATCACCTTTGGACATTATTTGGCGCCGGGTTATTTTGTTGTTCTGATTCTGTCTGTACAGGGCAGTAGTTACCAGGCAAAAAAACAAAAATAACAGGCGCTTACCCCAAGTCACGAATCAGAGATGAAAGATAAATATAGAATGAGATATAATCAAGAAAATAATATAGCCAAAATGTAATTTCCAGAATACCGAGAGACAGCCTTCAATCCCCTCTGCTTCAACCCAACATAGGGATCATCCAAATCCCTTAGAACAACATAGAAAACAGAAAAGATAGGGGAGCAAGGGGTTAACACTTTCCAGACAGAAACTTGCAAATAAAAAGAGAACCACAACAGGGCTGATCACCCCTAATAAGGGACCAATGAAACTGATGTGATAGTGATATCAATAATAAACTTACACGGCCTTGTGTAAGCGTAGGTATATAATGGTATCTGTGGTGTATCCTCCAAACTGTTCCAGGAGGAAGGGTAGGAATATTAATAATATAATAACAGTATACTTACACGGTCCAGTGTAAGCAAGAGTGTAGTATAATGGTCTGTGGGGTTCAGCTTAACCCTTCCAGGATTTTCAACTAAAAGGATGGGATAATATGCAGTCTACCATTTGTTTCCTTTTTTACCCAGTGGGGTGAAAAAGTGGAAAATAAAATTTACTGTAGAAGCAAATGTAACCTTTAAAGCAGGCACAAATCAAAACTGTGGATTAATGTAAATAAAAAGCTGTCTTGCTAACCCTGGGGCATGGACAGATTTTAAAACACAATTTGTGATAAGTAGGAAACACAGTGTGTTTGAGCAGCAAAAACAGCAGAGATGGCAAGCATGTCTAATTCTGACATGCACTCTGCATCTTCCTCATTACTTTCCAATGAATTACAATTTACATTGTAACTTTTTAATTACAGCAGCATTCTTGAGAGGTAGCTCACATTCTGTTATTTGTGCCCTTGAGGGGATCTCCACCTCTAGCATAAATGTTTAGTGATGCCAAAGACATTGTTAAGGGGTTACATGCTCTTTTTACCCAAATTTGGCATCTGAAAATATTTTTTAATCGTTGATTTAAGTCGTTTTTCAAACATTGCGATGCGAGATTTGGGAAAGGTTTATTTTTTCCCATATAGCTATATCCAGATGTATATTGAGCAAGAGCTTGCACAATAAAAGGTTCTCAATTTTAATCCAGTACTCTCTGTACATGCCTGTAACTCAGACATCGCATTCAAGCAAGTTACTTGGTAATAGCCAGAAATGGATGGTAGTCTAAGACCACCCATATCTGCTCTGCGATATAAGGTGGAGGCTTTAGTTCTTGGAATGTTTGTCTCCCATATACAGATGCAGCAGCCATTATCCGACCATTTCTAAGAGCTGCTTTCGTAAAGTCTGCTGTTTTCCACGCAGGATTCACTTGTTATTCATCCATAAACACTGCCGTGAATGCCGCCAATCACACCAATCACACAGTGTTTACTGTTGTTGATTTCTTCGAATTACCTGGATTCTCATTTGTTTGGGAGAAGTTCTTGGCGTATCCGCCAGATGGCAAAATGATCCAGTGGATATTACAGTTATGTACTCTAGTCTGAGTCTACCTCAGTGATCCATTGTAAATTGACCTTGGTCGCAGAAGACGTTATCAAATTTAGGCGATTTCATAATTTAATTATCTAAACTCTATGTTTTGTAAAATACATAATTCTAAATGGCTATGCCCACACAATTGCTTAATAGACATACACACAACATCATGTCAAGTAGTCGTTATACTAAACAGAACTGCATTTTTAATATATTTTGCAATTAATGCTGGAACAGATAAGAAGGTGACTTTCTTTATCATATATATCATATATCATCACCCTCTTAGATTGTAAGCTCTTCAGGGCAGGGATTTCCTTTCCTAGTCTGATTTTGCACTTATTGTATAAGTATAATTCCCTGTACTGTATTCTTTGTGAAGCGCTGAGTACACTTTTGGTGCTATATAAATAAAGACATACAATACAATATCATTGAGAACTATGATTTGTTCACATTTTCACCAAAATATCGTGGGTGTAATTATTAGATAAGACGAACTTTAACTAATGAGGATTGCTTTTTTCACACAGTCCCTCCTCAGGGAGATAGCAAAGGTTATAGGTCTGTGCTTCCAGCTTTTACCGGTATTTTTGCTCATGGCAACTTCAAAAGGAGAAAGGTCGGGTTTAATCCATTTAAGATTTGTATTTCCCAACCCTGCACTGTACCAAAACTGGCTTGTCAATACTATTGCAATAACAGGCCGACCGTCACTGAAAACCTGGTGAACTGCAATCCTTGCTACCTGGCTTCGCCTGATTATCAGCTTCAGCAGGCACCTGTCAACTATAATGTAGACTACATGAGTGACCCCAGCTTGTATGCACAATACACCTCTGACATTGGCTCATCTCAACCCAGTTGGCAAAGTTTATAATGAAGGTAAATATAATGTACTATACAGTATTAACTTTAATTCCCAATGACACTACAGTAGTGTATGCCGGCATATCAATGCTTGTACAAATGCATACTAGAGCATGACTTGACGCATACACACTACCGGAAATAATAGCATAATTTTTTCCCCCAGAAAATAAACTTTGAAATCGAGCGAAAAAAGATAAGGATGAAGTTCGATGGAACTCTAATATCGCTTTTTAAAACGTTGCCTTTTTTACTTTTATACAGTCAGTATTACCATCTTCCCACTTTTAAAAAATTTCCACGCAATTATTTTTGACAAGACACTGTGCACTGTACAGAACTGTAGTATGTGATCGATTCAATTACATGTCATAACCTGTACTAAAATTTCACAATGAGATGTTTCTTGCTTTTATTCCACTTCCTGGTTAATGGAAAACACTATGTGATGCATTTTGTTAATATTTAAACAATTGTAACAGTTATAAAATGTCCATTTCCGGAGGCGCATGCGCGACAGTACAGGAATGGCGGCTTAATTTGACAGCTCCGTTAACTCCCGGCGCAATAGTACAAGAAAAGCACTAAAATACCCACTGTATCACCATAAAAATACACGCACAGACAGACGAAGTGGCGGTGATGCCAACAACGCGTGCAGTTACTCAGAAGACAAAGAGGAAATCTATTGATTTGCGCTCTTACTTCTGGAACTCGGACCAGGCAATAAACAAAGAGGAAAAGGAGACCAAAAAGCGCACCAGCACAAACGGAGCAGGAAGGACCCCAGACAAAAAATAATTAAAAGGGCACTTTAATGTGACAAAGACCCATCCAACGCGTTTCGAACATCACAGCATTCTTTTTCAAGGATAAAACACAATATGGTAACATCCATTATATACCCTCTTACCTTTGGGCCGTTTCGCACCAAAAATCGGAACGTGATGACGTCATGACACTGCGCACGTCATCGCGCATGCGCAGAGCGACTCAGTGCCGATCTAAGTGCAAAAGGAAGTACCAAAGGCAGTGTGGCCATCTTGGATGTGGGCAAACATAGGAACACAATATCAAAGCTTTACTAAACCTTCCAGCAGAACAAAATACATTGCTACTACATAGGCATGCGCATTTCAAGGGAATAAAGCTATGTAAAACTAAACTAATACTTACTAAGAGGTACTAATATATAAACAAATGACATAAACAAAGTGGATTAAAAGACTTATAGTGTTGCATCTTAAGCTAAGTAAAAAAAAGGTGAAAATAAAAACCTCTAGACGTGATTAAAAAAATCAATGCAAAGAAAGTGAATTTAAAAACATATTAACACATATATACTGCATAACACAGATTATGAACCTAAATCATAGGAACCAGGGAAATACAACTAATATCAAATATAAAGGATTGTCAACAAGATACATCAGAAAACAATTTAAGCTTAGATAATTAGCATAATATTGCATAATGAAACACTAAGTTCAAGGGTTAGAATGATCAGAATGTAATGTCTAATATAATGACAATTATTTTAATTAACCTGTATTGCCAACTAATGGCACAATAATACATCCTTAACAAAAATGATTTTACAAAAAATGTGTTAGCTGCCAATCAATGTTCAAGCCCATAGGGAAGCGCGTTTGGAGAGTGAAGATCCAATACGCCTCCCTACGGTCCAGGAGGTTGATATGATCACCTCCTCTAGATTTAAAAATAACTGATTTAATCCCCAAGAAGGAAAAATTGCTAATCCCTCCCTGACCGCATTCAGTTAAATGTTTTGAGACTGGATGATTGGTATCTTTCAATTTTATGAGCCTTAAGTGCTCTAACATCCTGACCTTAAGAGCTCTAGTCGTCCTCCCCACGTACCTCTTGCCACAACCACATGTTATTAAATAAACCACAAATTGACTTTTACAATTTATAAAACTGTTGATCTTAAACTCCTTATTTGATAATACATTCACACCATGTGGTGGTGGCAAGGCAAACTGAAAAAAACTTTTTGCAGGCTTCAGGTGTTTACATACACTACAAGAGCCACATTTGAAGGAACCCCTAGTGATAAAAGGTTTTTTGAGACCAGAAGTTTTGAGTTCACTTGGTGAAACATGAGATCCAATTGTTCTCGCTCTACGATATACAAAAATAGGACCAGAATCCACATATTTTTTAAGGACAGGGTCCATGGATAAGACATTCCAATGTTTTGAAATTATAGAGTTTACTTTCCCACTTTGTTTACTAAATTGTGAAATAAAAAGAGGACATTTATTTTTTGATTTTGTCAGTCCATGTGAGTCCTGTTTAATACCAATTGTTTTAACATTGTTAGCAAGGCGAGAATCTCCAATTGGATGTGTGGGCAACAATGATGCTCTCTCTGTATGTAGTGCATTTTCAAAAGCAATTGCTAAATGTGATTTGGGGTATCCCCTTTCCAAAAATCTCCTTGTAAGTTCCTCAGACTGAGAAAGGAAACCACTAATAGTGGAACAATTCCTTCTCAGTCTGAGGAACTGTCCCCTTGGTATGGCCTTTATGACGTGAGATGGGTGGCAGCTGTCCGCCCTAAGAAAGGTATTCCTGGCATTTTGCTTCCTATAAACATCCGTTTGGATTTTTTTGTCTATGTCTACAAATAATTGTAGATCCAGAAATTCAATGTGATGGAAATGAAAATTTAAAGTAAATCTTAAATTATAAAGATTATTATTAAGATAAGATACAAAAGCGTGAAGTGTAGTGACATCCCCCCTCCAAATAATAATTAGGGCGTCCACAAATCTTTTATTAAAAACAATATTGTGGGGACTTCCGGTGACGTCACAGCCGATGGTCTGCTAGTGAGAGAGCTCCCGGCGCCCTCGCTATTAAAATTAACAGAATAAGCTTTTCCCCCACCCCAAACTCCCCGAATTTGGACCCCACACCGAGATCAAACACCGGAGAGATGACAGGGAAGACGCAAAAGAAGAGCCAGTACCCCGTCACCAAGTTCTTCCCCCCGGCACAGCGCCTGGCTGATATCAGCCCTGATGGGCAAGATGGCGCCGAGGAAGAACTAGAGCACGAGGCGCGCAGCGGCCGGCAGAGCCCGATCGACACAGATCCCCCCGTCTTAAATAAAGAATTTTTTGACTCCCTTATCACTAGAATGAGGAGGGGGGTCCAAGAGGACACGGAAAAAGCCCTTCAAATTATACGCGCCGAAGTGGGAGCGCTGACGGAGCGGACAGAGGACTTAGAGGTGAAAATGTAGGGAATTACAAATGAGCAAGCAGAGACCCACGAAGAAGTACTAAGATGCGGGGATGCGATCCGCGACATGCAAAGCAAGCTCGAGGACCTGGAAAATAGGGAACGGAGGCAGAACATTCGCCTCAAAAATATCCCTGAAGACATCACGTACGAGGAACTTCAACCTTACCTCCGCAGACTCTTCCTACAGCTTGTCCCCGACCTATCAGACCATGATTTACACACCGACCGAGCCCACAGAGCCCTGGGCCCAAAGTCAACAGACCCCAACCGTCAAAGAGATGTGATGCTTAGAATGCACGCTTACTCCGCAAAGGAACGCATCATGATGGCTGCCAGGGATCTACGCTCCGTGACAATGGACGGTGTGCAAATCCAGCTTTTCAATGACCTCTCCCAACTAACAATAAATAAAAGAAATGCGATGCGTCCACTTACCTCCCACCTCAGAGACCAAGGGGTTAAATACCGCTGGGGGTTCCCCATCAAGTTAGTGGTGCTCCGCAATGGCCGCCACCACACAGTGTCTGCCCCTGAAGATGCAAAGGACTTCCTAAAAGCATTAGGGGTCCCCCTCCCTCCACAGAAGAACAACCGCCCCTGCACGGATGCGACGTCGGAGACGGCCCCCCAAGAAACCCCCCGAGCATCAGAGAGACTGGCTAGTCAGCGACTCCGGTGAATCCAGATGTCCCCGCTGCCTGCTGGAACTCAAAAAATCACAGGACGCCCTCACAGACATCCCACACAGACCCAGGGGCCCTAAAGACCGAAGCAGATAACTGCCACCAAAACCCTCAACGAACGAGAGTCCCCATGGGCCCTGCAGGCCCCAACACAGCTGCCCACAAGCTTCGCCCCCCCCTCCCATACCCTGCCCCCCCCCCCTCCTTCTCCCCCCCTTCCCTCCGCTCCCCCCATCCTCCTCCCCTCTCCCCCCCCCTCCACCGCTATCCCCCCCCCCCTACCCCGCCCCCCCTCCCTCGCCCCCCACCCCCCCCCTTCAAACACAAGTATACTGTCTACTTACCTTCCCGTTCCCCCCCGATGCCAAGAGAACTGAAGCTGCACCCACGGAGTTCCAGGCACCAGTGTAGAGCAACAGCACCCGCGCCACTCCCCAAGCTCCACAGAAGCCGTCCTCTCGCGATCTCTAAGAACGAGACTACCACCCGGGCCCCAACTCGAGGAGGCCTGACTCCGGGACCGGAGAACCAGGGACTCTGCTAACAGACACCTCCTTCCAGGGACAGCTGCCGGACCCCCCCCCTCCCCACACCAGTCCCTCTCCTCCCCCCTCCCCCCCCCCCCCCACCATCCCTCCTCAACCCCCCCAGCCCCATCCCCCCCCTCGACCCCCACCCCCCGCCACCCAAACCAGAGGTCCCAGCTTACTTACCCCCACGTTTCCCCCCGATGCCAAGAGAACCGAAGCTGCACCCGCGGAGTTCCAGGCACCAGCGTAGAGCAACAGCACCTGCGCCACTCCCCAAGCTCCACAGAAGCCGTCCTCTCACGATCTCTACGAATGAGACTACCACCCGGGCCCCAACTCGAGGAGGCCTGACTCTGGGACCGGAGAACCAGGGACTCTGCTAACAGGCACCTCCTTCCAGGGACAGCTGCCGGAACCCCCCCCTCCCCCCACCGGTCCCTCTCCTCCCCCCTCCCCCCTCCCCCCCCCCACCATCCCTCCTCAACCCCCCCCTACCCCATCCCCCCCTCGACCCCCACCCCCCCACCCAAACCAGAGGACCCAGCTTACTTACCCCCACGTTTCCCCCCGATGCCAAGGGAACCAAAGCTGCACCCGCGGAGACCCAGGCACCAGAGAAGAGGAACAGCATCCATGCTGATCCACAAGCCCTCTCTCTGCGTTCACGATGGACAAGAACTCCTCCTGACCCCCAACCCGGGGAGGACCAACTCTGAGACCGGAGATCCAGGGACTCTCCTAATAGACACAACCATACAAGGACTGCTGCCGGAGGCCCCCTCCCCCCCCCCCACCCACAACAGTCAGGTTGTATGAACGAACATTGACACCCCCCCCCTACTCCCTAATAATAAAATGTGATGTACCCCATTATCCCCCAAGGAAAGCCCCAATAGCAATATACAAACCACATATGTCTAAATAAGGTATAAATATACAGTTTAAGCATTGTCCAGGGTTAAGAAGGAGCTCTCCTCAGGAGTATCCCCCAAACACTAAAGAATGTTATAAATAATATGTCCCCCTCCCCCCCCAACCCCCCTCCTCCCCCCCCCTCCCCCCTTTCCAATCTGATGATGTAAATACTGTTTGCCCCCGCCTTCCCCCCTCCCCCCCCTCTTTCCCCCCCTCCCCCCCTCTTCCCCCCCCCCCAACCCCCACCTCCCCACCCTCTCCCCCCCCTCTTCCCCCCCATACCCCACCTCCCCCCCTTCTCCCCCCCCCACCCCCCTCTCCCCCCCATCCCCCCCCTCTCCCCCCCATCCCCCCTCCCCCTCCCTTCCCTCCTATCTTCCCCCTCCCCCCCATCCCCCCCTACTTCCCCCCCTCCCCCTTCTCCATCCCCCCTTTCCCTCCCATCCACCCCCCCTCCCCATCCCCCACCCTCCCCTTTCCTCCCCATCCCACTACCTTCCCCACTCCTCCCCCCCCTACTATCCCCATCCCCCCATCCCTCCCACCCTCCCCCTCCATCCCCCTCTCCCCCCCCAACTAACCCAAAGTCTACATAAGTTGGCTACTCCTAAGAACCAGCCCTCCCCCACCCTGCCCCAGGGTGTCCCCCTCTCCCCCTCCTAAGTCTGAACTGTTCTATGCACAACCACCCTAGTTCACTCTATATCAATGCACGATCCATTATCCAATAGAAGTCAATTACAATGTTTAAGTGATACTCAGGCCTTGGAAAAGGGCTCCTCCCGAGAGGAACGTTGGTCTACCAATGAAAGGTGTAAATATCGGGTGCCTCCTCCCCCCCCCCCGCCTCCCCCCTCTCCCTCTCCCCTCCCCCCCCTGCCTCCCCTCTCCCCCCCCCCCCCCGCCTCCCCTCTCCCCCCCTCCCTTCCCCCCCCCTCCCTCTCCCCCCCCCCTCCCCTCCCTCTCCCCCCCCCCACCCCCTCCTCCCTCCCCCCTCCCTCCCCCCTTCCCCCCCTCCTCCCCCCTCCCTCCCCCCTTCCTCCCCCCCTCCCTCCCCCCTCCCTCCCCCCTCCATCCCCCCTCCTCCCTCCCTCCCCCCCTCCCTCCCCCCTCCCGCCTCCCCTCCCCCCCTCCCCCATCCCCCCTCCCTCCCCCCCTCCCCCCCCTCCCTCCACCCCTCCCCCCCTCCCTCCACCCCTCCCCCCCTCCCTCCACCCCTCCCCCCCTCCCCCGTCCCCCCTCCCTCCCCCCCTCCCCCCCCTCCCTCCACCCCTCCCCCCCTCCCTCCACCCCTCCCCCCCTCCCTCCACCCCTCCCCCCCTCCCTCCCCCCACCCCTCCCCTCCCTCCCTCCACCCCTCCCCTCCCTCCCTCCACCCCTCCCCTCCCCTCCCTCCCTCCCTCCACCCCTCCCCTCTCTCCCCCCTGAAACCATAAAGAGTACTCAAATAAAAATCCATCGGAAGGGGGAAAAATAACGATTGTAAGGGATGTAAAGATAAAAAATGGAAGAAGACGAAGGAGAGTAAGCCCCCCAAAGGCCCTAGATGAACCCTCTCACTTAGGGCCCCCCCCCCCCCCTCTGCCCGCAACTTAGCGGGGGTGCCGGACCTTGCTTGCTGGCTGCGGTCTGTGAGTGATGCCCCGAAAGGTCTCCCAGGGGTCTTTTTGTACCCCATCCCCTTGACACCAGAATGTCAAGAGGAATCTTTTTTGGGCTCCAGGACAGCCCACCTTCTTTCTTGTCCTTTTGTGTCCTCCCCCCCTCCCACCCTCCTGTCCTCACTCAAAATAGCCAAGACACCCGGACCGGATGGATTCTCCAACGGTTACTATAAAAAATTAGCAGAATCCCTGTCCCCCTACCTCCTAGAAATGTTTAACTCCTTTCTACAGGGAGAACAGATCCCAGACACTATGTCAGCAGCCAATTTGGCCATCATACATAAAGAGGGCAGAGACCCACTCCAATGCGGCAGCTACCGCCCAATATCCCTGCTAAACACTGACCTCAAGCTTTTCAGTAAAATTCTAGCAAACAGACTGAACCCTATTCTCCCAAGGCTAATTCATGTAGACCAGGTGAACCCTATTCTCCCAAGGCTAATTCATGTAGACCAGGTGGGATTTGTGTCAGGAAGACAGGCCTCTGACAACACCCGCAAAATTATTGATATTATAGACCACGTGCACCTCAAACAGTCCCAGGCCTTGATACTCAGCCTCGACGCGGAGAAGGCCTTTTGACCGGATCAAATGGTCCTTCCTTGACCAGACGATGCGCCAATTCGGCTTCTCCAGCCCATTCCTTGATGGAGTCCGAGCCCTCTATACTAACCCCACGGCCTTACTAAAACTCACGGGTGGCCGATCCAACCCAATAAAAATCCAAAACGGTACCAGACAAGGCTGCTCCCTTTCCCCTTTACTCTTCGCCCTGTCCATAGAGCCCCTAGCCGCCAGAATCAGAACTGAACCAACCGTAAAAGGAATCATAGTCGGAGACAGGGAGTATAAAATCTCCCTGTTCGCCGATGATATTATCCTTACCCTATCAGATCCCCTCACTTCCCTCCCCAACCTAGAAAAACTATTAGACCAATTTGGCCGCCTCTCAGACTACAAAGTAAACACAGACAAGCCAGAGGCCCTCAATATCTCTCTACCGAATCCCATATGGACAACCCTACAAAAGAAATTTAAGTATAAATGGAATAGCTCCCATATCAAGTATTTAGGGATTAAAATAGCGAGCTCGTATGGCTCACTATACCAAACCAACTACCCTCCCCTTTTCCGTCAGATCATAAGAGATCTCGAGACCTGGCAGACACACCAAATATCCTGGTTCGGCAGAATAATATCCACCAAAAATGAATATCCTCCCCCGTTTGCTTTATTATTTTCAGACCCTCCCTGTCCCCGTTCCACTAGCAGATCGGAGGAATATCCAGACCCACATTCTGCGTTTCATCTGGCAACAACGAAGAGCCAGGGTCCCACGGTCGGTACTTTTAGCGTCGAGGACGAGAGGGGGTCTGGGGGCGCCGGATGTAGTCCGATACTACCAATCAGCCCAGCTGAGGCAGGCGGTGGTTTGGAACAACCCCCCGACCTCTAATTGCTGGTTGGAGATAGAGACGCACCACGCGTCCCAGACCCCCCTCTCAGCCCTACTATGGAACCACGTCCACAAAGGTAGGAAGACCATGAGACTCAGCCTTGGAGCAATGAGATGCACGTGGTCGACATGGTTGAAAACCAAAGGGAAATATGGCCTAGCTTCAACCCCCTCTCAATTGACCCCCTTATTCGGGAACCCGAATTTCCCGCCCGGTTGTTCCCGACCCCAATTCAGCCAATTTCAAGGCCTAAACATCAGAGTGGTTGCGGACTTACTGGAAAACGACGAGGTCATGCCCCTCCGGGAACTACGAATCAAATTAACGTCCCCTGATCTCCCTATATTCCAATACCTACAGATTCGGCACTTCCTGAGAACCCAATCCCCTAGTCTAAAATTCCCGCCGCGCTCCAGATTTGAGACCCTCTGCCTCAGAGGCGAGTACCAAAGAGGCCTCATCTCTGAGATATACAAAACACTAGAGGCGGCCCAGCCCTCACCTAATCATTCATATATGCAAAGGTGGAGCGAGGACCTGAACACCAATATAGACATTGAGGACTGGGAGGATATCTGGGAGGCAGCTACCAAAACTTCAATTTGTTCCGTCACAAAAGAAAATATTTACAAAATATTATTTCACTGGTACCTGACCCGGAGTAGACTGGGCCAAATCTACCCAGGCACCCCCGACGAATGCTGGAGGGGATGTGGTCAAAGGGGGGACATGTCCCACATTTGGTGGACATGCCCGGAGATCCAAAAATACTGGACCCGGATCCAGGGCCTTCTGACCGAGACTCTGGATGTAGAGATACCCCTGGACCCCCTGACCTACGTGCTGGGAAAACCAGTCGACGACCTTCCCACCCCTATAGCTAGACTCACGGCAGCAATCCTAACGGCTGCCAGATGCTGCGTAGCAGCGGCTTGGAAGAAAATCAAAGCTCCTTCTAGAAGAACGGTAGTCACCAGGATAGATGGAATTATGGGTATGGAAAGACTAACGGCAATGCTGAAACAAAAAATGCCGCAATTTTACTCAACCTGGGAACCCTGGCCAGGATCAGGCGCCCTGACTATCCCATAAACTTTACCGCAGGACTAACCCCCCGACCTCCGAACCCCAAAGCTCCCCACCACTGCCCTCCCTCCCCCCCCTCCCTCCTCTCTTCGTCCAAGTCGTTCCCAACTATTCACCCCTCCTTCGTCATCCCCTCTCTTTTTCACCACTGAAAATGGGAAAATAGACTATTGTGTGTCATCAACTCCTCCCATGCTATGTACATGTACCGCGCCGTACTCCTGTGTTAGCTCGTTTACCAATGTCTGTAACATGTACCAATACGCTGTCTGACACCAATAAAGGAAAAATATTTAAAAAAAAAAAAAAACAATATTGTGACGAAATAAATTGGTGCTTGAATAAATAAAAAGTGCTTCCCACCATCCCATAAATAAGTTCGCAAAAGAAGGAGCAAAACTTGTACCCATAGCGGTGCCCATTACCCCATTTAACATTTTTGATCTGATCCAGAAGATCACCAGAGTCCCATATAAATGAGGGCAATTTCCTAACAAATGGCTGAAGAAAACCATTAACATATCTTGACAGGCCATCTCCCAAAGATCCAATGCTAGAGACAATGGGACGACCTGGAGGGTCGACCAATGTCTTGTGGATCTTTGGGAGATGGTGGAAGATAGGAATAATTGGATGAGATGGTATAATGTATTTAACCTCGTCCTTTGATAGAACTTCCATAATAACACCTGAGTCAACCAGTTCTTCAAGGAAATGTTTCTAGGTCGACCGGAGATGAGGATTTGGATGGGGGGCCACCACTCGTCACCGAGAGTGATGTCCCCTCATCCGACTCTGTTCCTCCGGTATCTATTGCTTTACATACATTTAATGATTTTTGTACCCTACAAGATATGAATGATCTTTTGTCTGAACAGACGGTTGATGATATTAATATTCCTACATTTTCTGAATGGAATTCAGGCCTAAAAAGGAGTTCTGTCTTCTACCCCACTCATGTTAAGGGTCAATTTCTAACTATGTTTGAAAATCTGGTTATAAGGGACCTTCGTCTTCTAGCTCAGGGATTCTCCCTATCCTATATAGATCATGACAATTTGAATCAAAATGAATGTTTAGCTTTAAAATCTTTGAAAAATAATTCTGCATTGGTCATTAAGAGTGCGGACAAGGGGGGTGCGGTGGTGGTGCAGGGCAGAGACGGTTACATCAGGGAGGCTTTACGCCAACTGGATGATGGCAGGTCCTATCGTGTACTATCCGCCGACCCCACTCCGCAATTCTTGGGGTTCCTTGTAGAACTGGTTGACTCAGGTGTTATTATGGAAGTTCTATCAAAGGACGAGGTTAAATACATTATACCATCTCATCCAATTATTCCTATCTTCCACCCTCTCCCAAAGATCCACAAGACATTGGTCGACCCTCCAGGTCGTCCCATTGTCTCTAGCATTGGATCTTTGGGAGATGGCCTGTCAAGATATGTTAATGGTTTTCTTCAGCCATTTGTTAGGAAATTGCCCTCATTTATATGGGACTCTGGTGATCTTCTGGATCAGATCAAAAATGTTAAATGGGGTAATGATTACCTGTGGGTAACACTTGATGTTACCTCTCTGTATTCTGTTATACAACATGACCATGGGTTGGCAGCTGTCCGCCAATTTATTGAGATACCAGAAATATCAATTTTTCAATCGGCTTTTATTTTGGACGCTATACACTTTTTACTCACGCACAACTTTTTCACATTTAATGGTAAGTTTTATTTGCAAATTATTGGCACCGCTATGGGTACAAGTTTTGCTCCTTCTTTTGCGAACTTCTTTATGGGATGGTGGGAAGCACTTTTTATTTATTCAAGCACCAATTTATTTCGTCACAATATTGTTTTTTATAAAAGATTTGTGGACGACCTAATTATTATTTGGAGGGGGGATGTCACTACACTTCACGCTTTTGTATCTTATCTTAATAATAATCTTTATAATTTAAGATTTACTTTAAATTTTCATTTCCATCACATTGAATTTCTGGATCTACAATTATTTGTAGACATAGACAAAAAAATCCAAACGGATGTTTATAGGAAGCAAAATGCCAGGAATACCTTTCTTAGGGCGGACAGCTGCCACCCATCTCACGTCATAAAGGCCATACCAAGGGGACAGTTCCTCAGACTGAGAAGGAATTGTTCCACTATTAGTGGTTTCCTTTCTCAGTCTGAGGAACTTACAAGGAGATTTTTGGAAAGGGGATACCCCAAATCACATTTAGCAATTGCTTTTGAAAATGCACTACATACAGAGAGAGCATCATTGTTGCCCACACATCCAATTGGAGATTCTCGCCTTGCTAACAATGTTAAAACAATTGGTATTAAACAGGACTCACATGGACTGACAAAATCAAAAAATAAATGTCCTCTTTTTATTTCACAATTTAGTAAACAAAGTGGGAAAGTAAACTCTATAATTTCAAAACATTGGAATGTCTTATCCATGGACCCTGTCCTTAAAAAATATGTGGATTCTGATCCTATTTTTGTATATCGTAGAGCGAGAACAATTGGATCTCATGTTTCACCAAGTGAACTCAAAACTTCTGGTCTCAAAAAACCTTTTATCACTAGGGGTTCCTTCAAATGTGGCTCTTGTAGTGTATGTAAACACATGAAGCCTGCAAAAAGATTTTTTTCAGTTTGCCTTGCCACCACCACATGGTGTGAATGTATTATCGAATAAGGAGTTTAAGATCAACAGTTTTATAAATTGTAAAAGTCAATTTGTGATTTATCTAATAACATGTGGTTGTGGCAAGAGGTACGTGGGGAGGACGACTAGAGCCCTTAAGGTCAGGATGTTAGAGCACTTAAGGCTCATAAAATTGAAAGATACCAATCATCCAGTCTCAAAACATTTCACTGTATGCGGTCAGGGAGGGATTAGCAATTTTTCCTTCTTGGGGATTGAATCAGTTATTTTTAAATCTAGAGGAGGTGATCATATCAACCTTCTGGACCGTAGGGAGGCGTATTGGATCTTAACTCTCCAAACGCGCTTCCCTATGGGCTTGAACATTGATTGGCAGCTTACACATTTTTTGTAAAATCATTTTTGTTAAGGATGTATTATTGTGCCATTAGTTGGCAATACAGGTTAATTAAAATAATTGTCATTAAATTAGACATTACATTCTGATCATTCTAACCCTTGAACTTAGTGTTTCATTATGCAATATTATGCTAATTATCTAAGCTTAAATTGTTCTCTGATGTAGCTTGTTGACAATCCTTTATATTTGATATTAGTTGTATTTCCCTGGTTCCTATGATTTAGGTTCATAATCTGTGTTATGCAGTATATATGTGTTAATATGTCTTTAAATTCACTTTCTTTGCATTGATTTTTTTAATCACGTCTAGAGGTTTTTATTTTCACCTTATTTGTACATAGCTTAAGATGCAACACTATAAACACTATAAGTCTTTTAATCCACTTTGTTTATGTCATTTGTTTATATATTAGTACCTCTTAGTAAGTATTAGTTTAGTTTTACATAGATTTATTCCCTTGAAATGCGCATGCCTATGTAGTAGCAATGTATTTTGTTCTGCTGGAAGGTTTAGTAAAGCTTTGATATTGTGTTCCTATGTTTGCTCACATTCAAGATGGCCACACTGCCTTTGGTACTTCCTTTTGCCCTTAGATCGGCACTGAGTCGCTCTGCGCATGCGCGATGACGCGCGCAGCATCATGACGTCATCACGTTCTGATTTTTGGCACGAAATGGCCCAAAGGTAAGAGGGTATATAATGGATGTTATCACATTGTGTTTTATCCTTGAAAAAGAATGCTGTGATGTTCGAAACGCGTTGGATGGGTCTTTGTCACATTAAAGTGCCCTTTTAATTATTTTTTGTCTGGGGTCCTTCCTGCTCCATTTGTGCTGGTGCGCTTTTTGGTCTCCTTTTCCCTGTATTGCATTGAGTAGCTGCACAGCCTGCCTACCTGCCCTACCAGGATGTGAGTATTTGTATATTTTTCAGGGGAACCTGCCAATGAGACTGATGGTGAGTGGGTTGCACCACATACCACCTGTCTTCAGGAGGATAGTACCCATCATATTACACATTAGGTACTATATCAATTGTTAGTACCCTGGTATAGTGGTATGGCTTATTGTTATTTTTGAGTATATACCTGCATTAGAGAGCTTCATCTATTTTCCACAATAAACAGAGAGGAGGCTGCAATGTCGCCGGGCGGGAGCTCCGACACGGACTCCACACATGACCGAGGGGAACAAACAGAAGAGGTGGAAATGCAGCCGGTCTTGAGAAAAGATATGGCAAAATTCCTCACGGATATAAAATACTTTTTCCATAGTGAGGTGGAGGGGCTGAAAAAGACCTACAGTACAAAGCATTGGGGAACGTACACATGACTTGGAATAAAGAATGGAGACTTCAGTGGAGTGTCACAAACACACAGCGCAGGAGATTACACAAATTTAAAAACGTTTGGTTGAATTGGAAGATAAGCAGGAGTATGGGGAAAACAGGGATCGGAGAAATAACCTGCGAATAAGGGGCATACCTGAGGAAGTCCTGGATGTGGAGGAGTTCGTGGGCAGATGGATGGAGTGCCTGCTTCCAGATAAAACAACAGCGGAGCTCCAGCTGGATTGGTGCCATCATACCCTGCGGTCCAAGCCCCTTCCAAACAACCCCCCGAGAGATGTTATCCTGCGGATGCATTATTTCAAAATTAAAGATGAACTCTGTAAAATCACGCGGGCTTCTCCCACTGTTCAGTTTGACGGCATCCAAATGTTAGTGTTCCAAGACATTTCCCACACCACACTTAATAAAAGATGGTCCCTCCAGCCTTTGACTAAAATACTGCGAGAGAAGGGCATAAAATATCGATGGGTCTTCCCGTTTGGTCTCTTGGTGATAAGAGAGGGACGGGCTCATACGCTGAGACACATGGACGAGGGAGCTGAGTTCCTGCTAAAATTAGGAGTGAAAGAAACTCTGTCTCACCAAGCAGAGAAGCGTCCAGAGATGGAGATGGAGATGGTATGGAAGAAAGTGAGCAGTGCAGCTGAAAAGAAAAAAGACAAGAATAAAACATGAGTGCAGAAAAGTTATATACCTGCCAATCACCATTACCCCATTAAAAGACTTACGGCAACATTAAAAAGATTAATGGCGAGCCCTCAAAGGGGAATTTACAGTGCCTATGCAGAGGCTCAACAGTTATAAAAGATCAAGATGTTTCTAAAGTTAATGTTGTTATCAGTTGTTCTACATTGCAATCTACATGCTTAAGATTTCTGGGACTGTTTCCATGCAAAAATGCGGATTCTACAGAACCTGCCATGAGGCTGCTCAGGAAGAGGGAAGATGGCGTCCAAAGAAAAGAATCGATGAAGAACCAGGAGCTGTGGAAGAAGCGGGAGAAAAGCGTGGGTAAAAGATGGCGGAGCAGAAAAAGGCGCGAATCATCTGAGACTGAGCTCCGAGGGTAGAGAAGGAGGGAGGAAAGGTGGAGCTATGAGCGGGGAGGTGGAAGGAGGCCGACCAGCTCATCCAATGAGTTGCCGACGGGATGTGACGTCAGGAGCCGGGACCAGGAGCCTCCAGATGACGCGAGAAGATGGAGAAACCGAAGTGTCGGAGAGAGAGGTGGAAGCAGGGTCTCTCGGCAGAGGTACGCGAACTCCTCTGCCAGGAACCCTGATACGGGGCGATCGAGGGAAGGGGGGGATGAGACGGACAAGGACAAAGGGAGGGGAGGACTGGGGGTTCATGGGGGAGAGAGAGGTGGGGGGGAGAGGGAGTTGGGGGAGAGAGGGAGGTGGGAGGAAGATGGCAGGGTAGAGAGTGGAAAGCTGGGCAGGTTAGCTAAAGGAAGTGTCCGCAAAGATAAGATGTGGTATAGAAGAAGAGTAGAAAGAAGAACATAGGATTGGAGAGGAGGAGGAGGAGAGGGATATATTTATATCTGGAGCTCTGGATAAGGGGGGGAATAATTACATGAAAATTTCCAGATACTGGACGACAGCAGCAACCCTCTGCATGCACATGGCAGAACAACCAGAACAAAGATATAGAGAGTGGAATAAAGGTGATTCACTGAGTTATATAGTTAATAAGTTTAGATAGCTGGGTGTTACAAATAATAGACATTTTTACAACGTACATTATTTAAGATAACGTTAAAATAATGGCAGAGAGCGCCGGGAGAAGGGCGGATGCTCCGCCACCCTGGCAGTAGGCATGTGCATTGACCCCACTGGGGATATTACATCAGGGCCAGTGGGGGAAGACCCAGGGGAAGTGAGACTCCAAGAGAGTCTGCGCCTTCGGTCCCTAGAAGGAGGGAATAGGGAGAAGGCATATTGCCTCTGGGCACAAGAGCTTGGGTCCAGTAGGACCAGTCATAGCTCAATGCTGAGATTGTTTAATTTTAATTTGTCAGTTTTGTTGTATGTTGTTTTGTTTTTCCTCTTTGTTCCTGTGAGTGTCCCCTTCCCCCTTCCCCTGAACCCCCACACATATCATAATCTGGGTCAGTTGGGCGAAAGCTGGGTAGCAGAATGTCGGCTGCAGTCCCTTGGCAGGTTCCTGAAAAGACATCAGATTTTGGTAAGCAACCTTGTACACGTCATGTAATGGCTGTAACTTGGATATCACATAATGTTAAAGGCTTTAATAGCCCTCAAAAGAGGAGAATTGCATTTACAGAATATAAAAAGAGGAAAACAAACGTCCTATTTCTACAGGAGACGCACTTTTGTGTTAGACATAACCCTCTGTATTTAGATGTTCACTTCCGCCAGTTCTATCTAGCGTCCGCGCAGGAGGAAAAAAAAGGGGTGGCGATACTGTTCCACAACAACTTCCCTTTTCAAGTGGATAATATTAAAAGACACATGCAGGGAAGATATCTTATCTTGACGGGAAAAATACATAACAGCTATATAACGTTCGCTTCGGTTTATGCCCCATGTGAAAATGACCCACAGTTTTTTCGTATGTTTTTTGAGCAACTGGATAGGGTGACGGATGGAAGCATAGTGATCACAGGAGACTTCAACAAACGGTTAGACCCGACAGTAGATCGATCACAACAGAGGAATAGAGACAGGACCGTAGAGGTGACAGCACTTCGCCAGGGTATCAGAGACAGACAATTAGTTGACAATTGGAGGGAACAGCACCCTGGAGAAAGAGGCTTCACATTCTATTCGCACCCACACGACAGCTACAGTAGAATTGATTACTTCTTCATATCAAATAGATTGGTCCCACAGATCTCCTCTTCCGGAATACATGATATTTCATGGTCGGATCATGCACCGATTGAGCTGAGGTGCTCTCAAATTAGACTGGCCAGCCCAGGAGCACAAAATATAAAAGAAGAGATTTCACAATTTTTTAGGATAAATATAGGCAGTGTGGAGTCCCAAGTCACTTTATGGGAGGCTCACAAGGCCACAATGAGAGTTGTCCTGATAAATATAGCAGCAGGCAGAAAAAAAGCGAGAGAGGCTAAAACGACCCAGCTAAGGGACAAGCTCCATAAACTCTCTATCCTGCATAACCGAACTGGTAGAGAGGAGACATTAAAGGAGTTGAAAGATGTAAGAATAGAACTTAATCTACTCCTTACCTCCGAGGCTGAGAAGACACTGAGTTGGACAAAGAGGAAATTTTTGGAAAAAGCGAACAAGCCCGATACCATGCTATCTAGGAAAATTCACAAGAAACAACAAAACTACACAATTCGCTCGATTAAAACTAGAACGGGAGAGCTGATGGCAAATCCCAAACACATAGTTGAAGAGTTTAGAGCATATTATGAAAGATTGTATGATGGGAAGAAGGTGAGACATAACGATAAAACGAGCAAAGCATTAGAGAACTTTCTAGCCGACTTGGATTTGCCAAGGATAATGAGGTTGGAGCGAGAGTTCCTAGAAAAAGAGTTTACAGCAGAAGAACTACAAGAGGTAGTTGCAAATCTCAAACCTGCAAAGGCTCCGGGCCCAGACGGATTTTCAAATCTCTATTATAAAAAATATATAGGGATTCTGACCCGGACTTATTACGGATGTATAATAATATCCTGGCAGGGGGGTCCTTTTCAGACCAGAGGCTGCAGGCGTCCATCTTGGTGATTCATAAACAGGGCAAGGACCCCACAAATTGTCCAAGTTAGAGGCCGATCTCATTGATTAATTCGGATATCAAAATTTATTCCAAAATGATGGCCAATAGATTGAGTTCTATTCTACCTAGGCTGATTCACCCGGATCAGGTTGGTTTTTATCAAAGGTAGGCAAGCAGCCAATAATACTAGGAGACTAGTCGATACCATAGAATATATTAATACCAACAGGATCCCGGGAATTATATTAAGCTTAGACGCTGAAAAAGCCTTCGATAGAATTGACTGGCCCTACCTGGATGCCACGCTTGCAGCGTTTGGAATGGGGGACACAGTGTCTTGGGCAATTAAAGCACTATACACAAACCCGACAGCTCGGGTAATCCATCAAGGGTTCCCGTCAGAATCATTGCAAATTGAAAGTGGCACAAGACAACGCTGCCCGCTCTCGCCCTTGTTGTTCGCCCTCTGCATTGAGCCACTAGCAGCCCACATTCGAGGTAATAAGGATATCACGGGAATCCAAATTCGCTCTCAGGAATATAAAACTGCACTATACACGGATGATGTTATTCTGACATTGTCTAGGCCTCTGGTCTCTCTACCCAACCTCTTTGACCTACTGGAAAAGTTTAACGCGATCTCAGGGTTCAAAATAAACCAAGCAAAATCAGAGGCTCTGACTTTGAATCTCCCAAAAGACGCCGAAAAATTAATAGAGATTAACTTCAATCTGAATTGGCAACCCAAAGCCATTAAGTACCTAGGAGTTAATCTGACTAGGGAGGTGAAGTCGTTATATAAGGCAAATTATCCTAAGATCTTACAGTCTTTGAGAAAGGAGCTGAAGGAATGGGCGTCGTATGGTATATCCTGAATTGGAAGAGTTTACAGTGTTAAGATGAACCTTCTTCCCCGTCTATTATATCTTTTCCAGACACTTCCCATACCCTTAGTACGGGCAGACATTAGAGACATGCAAACTCAAATTTTCCAATTTATTTGGAATAACAAAAAATCAAGAATAAAAGCAAAAATACTGGTGAGGCCCAAAACACCAGTCGGATTGGCGATACCTTGCTTGTTCTCATACTATAAAGCGTCCCAATTGAGTCAAATTATTCAATGGCACTCAGATTCGAAATTACGTAGATGGGTGGAACTGGAGAGCGAACTTTGTGCCCCATTACATATTCATAATTTAATTTGGTATCCAAAATCTAGACTAAAGAAGATCTCGGGACCGCTGTCCTCAATGCTCAACTCATTTGAAGTCTGGGAGATGTGCCCTGACCACTAGGAGCTCGCTGATGACCCCACTGTTTGGAAATCCTGATTTTGCTCCGGGGATGGACGAGGACACTTTTTACTCTGGAAACAGAGTGGATATGGGAGGCTGAAGGATCTGGAAGGCAGAATTACTATTAAAAGAACTTAAAGTGATTTGTTACCGGCGCTAACCACACCCAATCTGTGATAAAATAGTGCACAAAATTAAAATTCAAAATAAAATGTGTCAAGGTGATCACTGATCAAATTCTCAACCTTCCAGGAATGTGTACAGATTCCTTTCAATAGTAGCTTGTCCGGGATGGGAAGGGAGCGAAGATAGCAGGGATACACCATGAAAAATAAAAAATAAATGCATACAATAGTGTAATAAGTTCTTTTCAATCTGGATAAAACATGTATGTCTTGGCTCTATAGCAATGCCTACTTACAGCAGGTCAAAAGGTAAAAAGCATTGATCTACACAGCAGGTAGAAAGGTGTCAGGATCTTCAGGAACAACAGCCCAGGTTTACAGCATAAGAAATCAGCACCTCAGCTCAGACGTCAGTAGATGTGAGTGGATCAGAGACATGCAAAAGAAAGGCAGACCATAGTGTCGATCGTGCATAAAATTTATATAAACAAACAACAAATTTTAGGAATTGTACTCACATTGTGTACATAATCATAGTTCACATAAGGCTTTACTTGAGGCAAATGGAGTGCTGGTTCAGTGTGGAGCAGCTCACCGGGGATCTTCTCCTTAGACTCACAACAGACCGGGTGGGAGATGGCGTCTGACGTCACATCCGCTGTTGGGGTGACGGCATCCGGTCTTGGAGGCAAACGGTGGGGGAACTCAGCAACTCTGAAGCCTTCAGTAGAAAGAGCAGCTGCAGCAATGAAAGTGGCTCTACGCGTTTCGTCGTACTAGACAACTTCCTCAGGAGCAATGAATAATTCTCAAATGAGTTGTGGGTTTATATATACTAAACAATTGAACAAATAAGCAATTAACCAATTTAATATAACAATTATATAATTGAAAATGTAAAAGATACACTGGTTCTCCAATAAATAGGTACATAACTCAGTGTTCAAAAACGGCGCAGTGTTAATACAAATAGGCATTTAAAACAACATCTAAGTAAATAAAATATCTAAGTAAATAAAATTCAGGATCTAATCATGATAATATTCTAGGTATTTATAGGGAGCCATAACTAATTGGTTCTTATGTACTCACAGAGCAAAAACGAGGGAGAGAGAGGGGAGAAGAATATAAGAGTGAATTAGTAACATATTAGTAACATATTATGATTGATTAAAATATACACTTATATGTATCAAAAGTAATAAAAATATAAATATACATAAAATATATATAAATATAAAAAAAAACCTTTGTTCATTTAGTAAGTGACCCAATATTGATAATAAAAGGCACCTGACATATAGCTAATGTCAGTGGGAGAGGTCGCAGAAAGGATATACAGAGATAAGGGGCCCGAGCAGACCGTGCATTAGATAAGAAATGGGATAATCTCAAATTCTGCATTAAGCCCATTTGGCATTAATGTTTTTAATTTGTGTATCCAATACATCTCACGTCTGCTCAGATCTACATCTCTGCTGCGACCCCTCCAGTGTTGTCGCACATGCTCAATGGCAGTGAATTTTAGTCCTTTAGTATTGGAATTGTGGTACTTAGCAAAATGTTTGGACACACTATGCGTTAGTATGCTTCTCCTAATATTGCTGAGGTGTTCTACAATACGTGTTCTGATGGCTCTTTTAGTTTTTCCCACGTATTGTAGTCCACAGGGGCATTCTAATAGGTATATGACATAGTCACTATAACAATTCATATATTGCTTTATTTTAAAGTGTTCTTTGGTTACATTACACATAAAGTTCTTTTTGTCTGTCTGTTTATGTTCACATGCCTTGCACATTGTGCAACCAAAGAAGCCCTCCAGATTTTGAAGCCATCCTTTATTTGTTGTTTCTATCTTTTTTAGGGCACTTGGAGCGACAATACTCTTCAGATTTTGTGCTTTTTTTAAAATTATTTTTGGGTTCTCTGGGAGTGTGCTATTTAAAATTGGGTCACTCTTTAAAACATGCCAATGTTTTCGAATAATTTTACCAATATTGCTGGCATCTTTATTGTAAGTTGTCAGAAAAGCTGTGTCAAATACATTGTTTTTTACTAATGGTGTTATTTCTTTTTTAGGTTCCAATAAATCTTTTCTATCCAGGTTTTTCGCTTTATTGAACGCAGTGTCTAAAATTTCTTTCTTATAGTTCTTTTGTTTAAAGCGTGACTCCAAAGTTTTGCACTGTTCTTCAAATACAGTTTCTTCCGTGCAATTCCTACGCATTCTTCTAAATTGGCTATAGGGGACATTATCCATCCACTGGTGATGATGGCAACTTGAACGCAAAATATAATTGTTGCTGTCTACATTTTTAAAAAACGATTTGGTTTTAAGAAGACCCTCTTCAATATATATCACCAGATCTAAATAATTGATCGAAGACTTACTTGAAGTCGAGGTGAATTGTAAATTCATGGTATTGTTATTCAGACCTGCTATATAGTCGTCTAGGTCTGTTTGGTCACCCTGCCAAATTAATATAATGTCGTCAATGTAGCGCCGCCATAGGACAACACCCTCCCCCAGCATGCCATTGGGCCAGATGTTTTGGTCCTCCCAAAAACCCATGAATAGGTTTGCATAGCTGGGGGCGAATTTCGTTCCCATGGCGGTGCCACATTTCTGTAAATAAAAGGTGTCTTCAAACAGAAAAAAGTTTTTTTCCAAAATAAAAGCTATAGTTTCCAGAATAAAGTCTGTTTGAGATATATGCAATTCTGGATCTTTTTCTAGGAAGTATTTTACAGCTTCACAGCCCAAAGAGTGTCTAATTGATGTGTATAACGAAGACACATCTATAGTGGCTAGGATGTAGTCCTCTTTCCAAACTATTTTGTCTAATATCTGTAATATTTCTGTTGTGTCTTTTAAATAAGATTTAAGATGTTTGACATAATCTTGCAAAAATGAGTCTATGTAGGCAGATAGATTTGAGGTGAGGGAGTTTATTCCGGAGATGATTGGTCTTCCCGGGGGATTTATAAGACTCTTGTGAATTTTAGGAAGTAAATAAAAGATGGGAATCTGTGATGTTTCGTTAAATAAAAATTTGAACTCCGGGTCTGATAGAATCCCTGAGTCTTTCCCCTTATCTAACAGTAATTTCAATTCAGTAGTGAATGTTTTTAATGGATTTCTCTTCAGAATTTCATAAGTTAGAGGGTCTCCCAACAGACGATGAGCTTCTTTCAGATAATCTTCCCTATTCATAATAACAACTCCCCCACCTTTATCAGCTTGTTTTATAATAATATCTGGGTTTTCTGTTATCTCATCTAGTGCTATTTTTTCTTCTTTTGTTATATTACTCCTAATTTTGGATTTGGTGTTTTTTGTCAAATTTTCAAAATCTTTAGTAATTAGGTTATAGAAGACTTCTAAATAATTCCCCTTATAATAAGTTGGATAAAATGTAGACTTATTTCTTAGGTTGGAGTGCTTAAATTTTTCTGGTTCTTTAATAACTGGCGGATTTAAATTTGATTGTCTTGAGACAGCATCTTTACTTAAAAAGAACCTTTTCACAGTTAGCTTTCTGAGGTATTTGTTGGCGTCTAAAAAGAGCTCAAAATTATTTGGCCCTGTGGTCGGCGCAAAGGATAATCCTTTTGAAATTAAATTTTTTTGTGGTACAGAAAGTGTAATTGAACTTAAGTTAAAAATGCTACTATTTTCTTTAGAGTTACTACATTTCACTCTTTCTTTTTTCTTTCTTCTCCCCCGTTTGCCTCTTTGTTTATTTCCCCTTTGGGCTTAGAGAGTCTGTCTTCGATCTCCTGAAGTGGTATTTCCCAAACTTTGAGAGGATCTTCTAATTCTAAAAAATCACTTGATCCTGCTGCTTCAATGGGGGAACGTGATCTACTAGTTTGGTGCTTTCTTCTAGATTGACTTCTATCTCTCTCTTTTCTCCTTTCCTCTCTTTCTCTTCTTAGTTCTCTTTCTCTTTTTAATTCTTTTTCTTTGAGATATTCTCTATCCCTTGTCTCTCTATCTCTTAGTTCTCTCTCTTTAAGTTCACTCTTAATATCTTTTGATCTTTGATGTTCTCTTTCTCTTTGAGTTTCTCTCTCTCTATATGATTTCTCTCTTTGTTCTTTTTCTCTTAGTATTTCTCTCTCTCTATTTCTCTCCCTCTCTCTCAAACGTTCTCTCTCTCTATCTCTCTCCCTCTCTATTCTCTGTTCCCTCTCTCTCTCATGGGCTCTGTTTCTCTGATATTCCTGTTCTCTGTAATAATCCTTATCATTAGAGCTTTTTGTATCTGTATTAGATGCATATGGTCTAAGTGAAGTATTTGATATAGGATATATATTATCAGGTCTAGAGTCTCTATTTCCTTTCCATTGTGGATTAGGTCTATGATGAATATTAGTATTGGTATTATCCCTTTTATTAGCAGTATTGGTAGAATAAAGTTTATTTTGATCAGAAACTCTAAAATAATGGTCTCTTTTATAATTGTCTGGTAGGTAATTCCCTTTCTTTTTTTTCCATTCTCTTTGTTCTCCTTTCTGGTAATCTATTTCATCTCTTGTAAATTTAGTAGATTTATTAGTATAAAGATCATTTTCTAATTTGTCTATTTTCTTCTTCAGCTCACGATCTTTTATCTTAAATTCTGCCGTGTCTTCTAAGTGTGCTAATTTTTCTTCTATGATAGTGACTTCTTGATCAATTATTTTTAGCTTTTTCTTATGTTGATTGATTAAGGATTCCATTAGCTCAAAAGAGCATTTGTCTATAATGGCATACCAGTTTTTGACAAACTCTTCATCATCTAAATTAGAAGATGGATTTTTTGAAATTCTCAAGCCTCTAGGAATCCTATTGCAGTCAACATACTTATTAAGAAAACTTAAATCAAGCCATCTTCTGGTATCTTTAATTAACAGTTTATCCAGTTTGTAGAATTCTTCTTCTAACAAGCTATGAGTGATAGGTGATTGTGTAGTGGTGTTATCATTAAAATTAAAATGCAACCTTCTAGAGTGTCTTTTCTCAAAGATATTCGGTGAAACAATATCCATAGTGAATTTGAATTAAACACAGTGTGAAAGCAGCCACCCAATCAAATACAGTAAACTAAGTGAACTTAAAGTGATTTGTTACCGGCGCTAACCACACCCAATCTGTGATAAAATAGTGCACAAAATTAAAATTCAAAATAAAATGTGTCAAGGTGATCACTGATCAAATTCTCAACCTTCCAGGAATGTGTACAGATTCCTTTCAATAGTAGCTTGTCCGGGATGGGAAGGGAGCGAAGATAGCAGGGATACACCATGAAAAATAAAAAATAAATGCATACAATAGTGTAATAAGTTCTTTTCAATCTGGATAAAACATGTATGTCTTGGCTCTATAGCAATGCCTACTTACAGCAGGTCAAAAGGTAAAAAGCATTGATCTACACAGCAGGTAGAAAGGTGTCAGGATCTTCAGGAACAACAGCCCAGGTATACAGCATAAGAAATCAGCACCTCAGCTCAGACGTCAGTAGATGTGAGTGGATCAGAGACATGCAAAAGAAAGGCAGACCATAGTGTCGATCGTGCATAAAATTTATATAAACAAACAACAAATTTTAGGAATTGTACTCACATTGTGTACATAATCATAGTTCACATAAGGCTTTATTCATTGCTCCTGAGGAAGTTGTCTAGTACGACGAAACGCGTAGAGCCACTTTCATTGCTGCAGCTGCTCTTTCTACTGAAGGCTTCAGAGTTGCTGAGTTCCCCCACCGTTTGCCTCCAAGACCGGATGCCGTCACCCCAACAGCGGATGTGACGTCAGACGCCATCTCCCACCCGGTCTGTTGTGAGTCTAAGGAGAAGATCCCCGGTGAGCTGCTCCACACTGAACCAGCACTCCATTTGCCTCAAGTAAAGCCTTATGTGAACTATGATTATGTACACAATGTGAGTACAATTCCTAAAATTTGTTGTTTGTTTATATAAATTTTATGCACGATCGACACTATGGTCTGCCTTTCTTTTGCATGTCTCTGATCCACTCACATCTACTGACGTCTGAACTGAGGTGCTGATTTCTTATGCTGTATACCTGGGCTGTTGTTCCTGAAGATCCTGACACCTTTCTACCTGCTGTGTAGATCAATGCTTTTTACCTTTTGACCTGCTGTAAGTAGGCATTGCTATAGAGCCAAGACATACATGTTTTATCCAGATTGAAAAGAACTTATTACAATATTGTATGCATTTATTTTTTATTTTTCATGGTGTATCCCTGCTATCTTCGCTCCCTTCCCATCCCGGACAAGCTACTATTGAAAGGAATCTGTACACATTCCTGGAAGGTTGAGAATTTGATCAGTGATCACCTTGACACATTTTATTTTGAATTTTAATTTTGTGCACTATTTTATCACAGATTGGGTGTGGTTAGCGCCGGTAACAAATCACTTTAAGTTCACTTAGTTTACTGTATTTGATTTGGTGGCTGCTTTCACACTGTGTTTAATTCAAATTCACTATGGATATTGTTTCACCGAATATCTTTGAGAAAAGTACTCTAGAAGGTTGCATTTTAATTTTAATGATAACACCACTACACAATCACCTATCACTCATAGCTTGTTAGAAGAAGAATTCTACAAACTGGATAAACTGTTAATTAAAGATACCAGAAGATGGCTTGATTTAAGTTTTCTTAATAAGTATGTTGACTGCAATAGGATTCCTAGAGGCTTGAGAATTTCAAAAAATCCATCTTCTAATTTAGATGATGAAGAGTTTGTCAAAAACTGGTATGCCATTATAGACAAATGCTCTTTTGAGCTAATGGAATCCTTAATCAATCAACATAAGAAAAAGCTAAAAATAATTGATCAAGAAGTCACTATCATAGAAGAAAAATTAGCACACTTAGAAGACACGGCAGAATTTAAGATAAAAGATCGTGAGCTGAAGAAGAAAATAGACAAATTAGAAAATGATCTTTATACTAATAAATCTACTAAATTTACAAGAGATGAAATAGATTACCAGAAAGGAGAACAAAGAGAATGGAAAAAAAAGAAAGGGAATTACCTACCAGACAATTATAAAAGAGACCATTATTTTAGAGTTTCTGATCAAAATAAACTTTATTCTACCAATACTGCTAATAAAAGGGATAATACCAATACTAATATTCATCATAGACCTAATCCACAATGGAAAGGAAATAGAGACTCTAGACCTGATAATACATATCCTATATCAAATACTTCACTTAGACCATATGCATCTAATACAGATACAAAAAGCTCTAATGATAAGGATTATTACAGAGAACAGGAATATCAGAGAAACAGAGCCCATGAGAGAGAGAGGGAACAGAGAATAGAGAGGGAGAGAGATAGAGAGAGAGAACGTTTGAGAGAGAGGGAGAGAAATAGAGAGAGAGAAATACTAAGAGAAAAAGAACAAAGAGAGAAATCATATAGAGAGAGAGAAACTCAAAGAGAAAGAGAACATCAAAGATCAAAAGATATTAAGAGTGAACTTAAAGAGAGAGAACTAAGAGATAGAGAGACAAGGGATAGAGAATATCTCAAAGAAAAAGAATTAAAAAGAGAAAGAGAACTAAGAAGAGAAAGAGAGGAAAGGAGAAAAGAGAGAGATAGAAGTCAATCTAGAAGAAAGCACCAAACTAGTAGATCACGTTCCCCCATTGAAGCAGCAGGATCAAGTGATTTTTTAGAATTAGAAGATCCTCTCAAAGTTTGGGAAATACCAAACTCCTTTGCCCCACTTCAGGAGATCGAAGACAGACTCTCTCAGCCCAAAGGGGAAATAAACAAAGAGGCAAACGGGGGAGAAGAAAGAAAAAAGAAAGAGTGAAATGTAGTAACTCTAAAGAAAATAGTAGCATTTTTAACTTAAGTTCAATTACACTTTCTGTACCACAAAAAAATTTAATTTCAAAAGGATTATCCTTTGCGCCGACCACAGGGCCAAATAATTTTGAGCTCTTTTTAGACGCCAACAAATACCTCAGAATGCTAACTGTGAAAAGGTTCTTTTTAAGTAAAGATGCTGTCTCAAGACAATCAAATTTAAATCCGCCAGTTATTAAAGAACCAGAAAAATTTAAGCACTCCAACCTAAGAAATAAGTCTACATTTTATCCAACTTATTATAAGGGGAATTATTTAGAAGTCTTCTATAACCTAATTACTAAAGATTTTGAAAATTTGACAAAAACCACCAAATCCAAAATTAGGAGTAATATAACAAAAGAAGAAAAAATAGCACTAGATGAGATAACAGAAAACCCAGATATTATTATAAAACAAGCTGATAAAGGTGGGGGAGTTGTTATTATGAATAGGGAAGATTATCTGAAAGAAGCTCATCGTCTGTTGGGAGACCCTCTAACTTATGAAATTCTGAAGAGAAATCCATTAAAAACATTCACTACTGAATTGAAATTACTGTTAGATAAGGGGAAAGACTCAGGGATTCTATCAGACCCGGAGTTCAAATTTTTATTTAACGAAACATCACAGATTCCCATCTTTTATTTACTTCCTAAAATTCACAAGAGCCTTATAAATCCCCCGGGAAGACCAATCATCTCCGGAATAAACTCCCTCACCTCAAATCTATCTGCCTACATAGACTCATTTTTGCAAGATTATGTCAAACATCTTAAATCTTATTTAAAAGACACAACAGAAATATTACAGATATTAGACAAAATAGTTTGGAAAGAGGACTACATCCTAGCCACTATAGATGTGTCTTCGTTATACACATCAATTAGACACTCTTTGGGCTGTGAAGCTGTAAAATACTTCCTAGAAAAAGATCCAGAATTGCATATATCTCAAACAGACTTTATTCTGGAAACTATAGCTTTTATTTTGGAAAAAAACTTTTTTCTGTTTGAAGACACCTTTTATTTACAGAAATGTGGCACCGCCATGGGAACGAAATTCGCCCCCAGCTATGCAAACCTATTCATGGGTTTTTGGGAGGACCAAAACATCTGGCCCAATGGCATGCTGGGGGAGGGTGTTGTCCTATGGCGGCGCTACATTGACGACATTATATTAATTTGGCAGGGTGACCAAACAGACCTAGACGACTATATAGCAGGTCTGAATAACAATACCATGAATTTACAATTCACCTCGACTTCAAGTAAGTCTTCGATCAATTATTTAGATCTGGTGATATATATTGAAGAGGGTCTTCTTAAAACCAAATCGTTTTTTAAAAATGTAGACAGCAACAATTATATTTTGCGTTCAAGTTGCCATCATCACCAGTGGATGGATAATGTCCCCTATAGCCAATTTAGAAGAATGCGTAGGAATTGCACGGAAGAAACTGTATTTGAAGAACAGTGCAAAACTTTGGAGTCACGCTTTAAACAAAAGAACTATAAGAAAGAAATTTTAGACACTGCGTTCAATAAAGCGAAAAACCTGGATAGAAAAGATTTATTGGAACCTAAAAAAGAAATAACACCATTAGTAAAAAACAATGTATTTGACACAGCTTTTCTGACAACTTACAATAAAGATGCCAGCAATATTGGTAAAATTATTCGAAAACATTGGCATGTTTTAAAGAGTGACCCAATTTTAAATAGCACACTCCCAGAGAACCCAAAAATAATTTTTAAAAAAGCACAAAATCTGAAGAGTATTGTCGCTCCAAGTGCCCTAAAAAAGATAGAAACAACAAATAAAGGATGGCTTCAGAATCTGGAGGGCTTCTTTGGTTGCACAATGTGCAAGGCATGTGAACATAAACAGACAGACAAAAAGAACTTTATGTGTAATGTAACCAAAGAACACTTTAAAATAAAGCAATATATGAATTGTTATAGTGACTATGTCATATACCTATTAGAATGCCCCTGTGGACTACAATACGTGGGAAAAACTAAAAGAGCCATCAGAACACGTATTGTAGAACACCTCAGCAATATTAGGAGAAGCATACTAACGCATAGTGTGTCCAAACATTTTGCTAAGTACCACAATTCCAATAGTAAAGGACTAAAATTCACTGCCATTGAGCATGTGCGACAACACTGGAGGGGTCGCAGCAGAGATGTAGATCTGAGCAGACGTGAGATGTATTGGATACACAAATTAAAAACATTAATGCCAAATGGGCTTAATGCAGAATTTGAGATTATCCCATTTCTTATCTAATGCACGGTCTGCTCGGGCCCCTTATCTCTGTATATCCTTTCTGCGACCTCTCCCACTGACATTAGCTATATGTCAGGTGCCTTTTATTATCAATATTGGGTCACTTACTAAATGAACAAAGGTTTTTTTTTATATTTATATATATATTTTATGTATATTTATATTTTTATTACTTTTGATACATATAAGTGTATATTTTAATCAATCATAATATGTTACTAATATGTTACTAATTCACTCTTATATTCTTCTCCCCTCTCTCTCCCTCGTTTTTGCTCTGTGAGTACATAAGAACCAATTAGTTATGGCTCCCTATAAATACCTAGAATATTATCATGATTAGATCCTGAATTTTATTTACTTAGATATTTTATTTACTTAGATGTTGTTTTAAATGCCTATTTGTATTAACACTGCGCCGTTTTTGAACACTGAGTTATGTACCTATTTATTGGAGAACCAGTGTATCTTTTAAATTTTCAATTATATAATTGTTATATTAAATTGGTTAATTGCTTATTTGTTCAATTGTTTAGTATATATAAACCCACAACTCATTTGAGAATTATTCATTGCTCCTGAGGAAGTTGTCTAGTACGACGAAACGCGTAGAGCCACTTTCATTGCTGCAGCTGCTCTTTCTACTGAAGGCTTCAGAGTTGCTGAGTTCCCCCACCGTTTGCCTCCAAGACCGGATGCCGTCACCCCAACAGCGGATGTGACGTCAGACGCCATCTCCCACCCGGTCTGTTGTGAGTCTAAGGAGAAGATCCCCGGTGAGCTGCTCCACACTGAACCAGCACTCCATTTGCCTCAAGTAAAGCCTTATGTGAACTATGATTATGTACACAATGTGAGTACAATTCCTAAAATTTGTTGTTTGTTTATATAAATTTTATGCACGATCGACACTATGGTCTGCCTTTCTTTTGCATGTCTCTGATCCACTCACATCTACTGACGTCTGAGCTGAGGTGCTGATTTCTTATGCTGTAAACCTGGGCTGTTGTTCCTGAAGATCCTGACACCTTTCTACCTGCTGTGTAGATCAATGCTTTTTACCTTTTGACCTGCTGTAAGTAGGCATTGCTATAGAGCCAAGACATACATGTTTTATCCAGATTGAAAAGAACTTATTACACTATTGTATGCATTTATTTTTTATTTTTCATGGTGTATCCCTGCTATCTTCGCTCCCTTCCCATCCCGGACAAGAATTACTATTAAGACATTCACACAGATTCAGTCAGATAAAGGCATTCCGAACACAGAATTCTTTAGATACCTCCAGATCCGGGCATTTTACACCAAACACACGAATCGTCCTAAAGTGACAAATTTTGAAACGCTCTGTGTGCGTGGGCATGACACACAGATACGCACATCTAGATTATATAGAGAAGTAATCGATCCTGGAGAAGGAGGCAGACAAAGACTTGACTACATGACTCAATGGGAAAGAGATCTAGGGGAAACATTAGAGGATGAGGACTGGAAGGACATACTTGAGGCAGTAGTAAAAACCTCGATCTGCACGACATTAAAGGAAAACTCATATAAAGTATTAATGAGGTGGTACCTCACCCCAGTTAAGTTATCTAAATTTGTACCAGGTCACCCCCCTTGTGTCCTAGACAATGTGGAGAGCTTGGGAACCTGTTACACATGTTGTGGTCTTGCCCTCGATTGCGCCCGATCTGAGAACAAATTCAGATTTGGTTAAAGAGGATTTTGGGCCTCGAAATTCCTCTGGATCCTTGGTTATTCTTATTAAATAAACCACTGGAGGGCCTGTCGAGAGCTGGGAATAAATTAGTCGCCCATTTTGTGACAGCAATGAGGTGTGAGACAGCGGCATTGTGGAAACAAAACGCAATCCCATCGATAGAGAAGATTTGCAACAGAATTTGGTTTGTCTGCCAGATGGAGAAATTGACAAGCTTGGTCAATGACACTGGCTCAAATTTTCAAAAAGTCTGGTTTCCGTGGCTGGCGCAAACTGACATCACCGGGGTGAGCAATGCCACCGTTTGGCTGTGATAGGGAAAGGTGAGTTCTCCTTTAACGAATAGCACCAACCATAGAACGACGACAGATGAGACAGATAGAGGTTACCAAGGTCCCAGATTTAGTAGTCAGAAAGGGCACGCGCGGAACTTGTAATGTGAGTAGAAACACCTACAAGGAAATGGCAGACCAGGTGAGGCAGCGGTCCACAGAAGAACCAGCTGTGGTGAAATCAGGGTTCCCCTTCCCCCGCCCCCCACCCTCTTTCCTAATGTGTCGTCGTCCCCCCCCGAGTATATGTTAAGTGTGTTCATATGTGAGTTTGTTTGTTAGCACATATTGCAGACAGGATGAACCATGTTATAAGATGTATCACAACTGCTGTCTCTTTGAAAAAATGAATAAAATACAAAGTTGAAAAAAAAATGTCCATTTCCTTGTTCCACACGCATGAGCGTTGTGAATCGGACGTAAAAATCCAATGGGAAAAAAAAAATAAAAGTTACATGTTCTTTTTCTCGAGAAGGGCTGACAAATTGTGGGATTTTAAGAATACATTATGTTATGCATTGTTTTCATAATTAATCAATTTTTACATTAACACCTTACTACCTTTTTATTTCTCTATGAGGTTGCATACAGTATTGCAGTATTCTCAGACCTGGCATGTGCAATTTATCCCGGCTTGGAAACAAAAACAAATTAATTATTTTTTTTGGGGGGGGGGCTATGTATTCAATAACATCAATCTCAATCTTTGCAGGGCTTGGTCTGCTGTTCCTACTGTTAACAGAAATCTTTCGCTCACACACAGACATGAAGTGATACTGTAACTTTTATAACATTTGCAAACAGTTGTTTACTAATCCTTCATGCTCATCCATGCAGTAATCTAAGACAGACCAATTAAGTTGCATCTCACCCCCCGCCCCCCACCCCCCCACTCCCACAAAAGACAGGCAAAGGCATTGGGACTAGCTATCAACTCCTCCCCCGGGTCTTGAGAAATGAACACAGAAAGACTAAGACGCTTTCATGATTTGGCAGCTGGTAGAGTAATATCCATTTCCTGGGTCCACACGCATGCGCAATAGGAACTAGTTTAGAAAGCATTCACTGCCAATCGGACTTAGAAATCCATTGAAGGAAAAAAATTAACGTTACCTTTTTTTTTTCTTGAGAAGCAGAGAATAATTGTGAGCTTTAAACAAAACCTTGTGTCATGCATTGTTTTCATATTTAATCAATTTTTACATTGATAAAATCACAACTGTTTTATTATATCAATGATGTTGCATTTTGCAGTATAATAAGACTTTGCATGTGTAATTAATTTCAGGTAAGAAACCACCAAAAAAAAAAAATATTAATGATTTTTTTTAGGGTGGGGGGGATTCTATTCAATACCTTCAAGTTTTGCTAGGCTTGGTCTGCTTTTCATACTGTTTATCGAAATATTACACACACACAAACATGGTCTCTGGGAGTGGGTAAGAGACGTGTTCAGAGGAACGCAATGGAGACCGTTTAAAGTGAAATTAAAATAATTCTTTATTGTGCCTGTCCCTTTAACACAGCAAAACATATGAAAATAAGCCAAACAAAAAACCTACTCCGCTTTGGAGAATATCTACACATGTAGTTCAGCCCTCTCTAACTGGGTGGTTAGCTAACCTATTTACCAGCCTCAAATATATAAACATATATACAGATATATAACAGTCCCATAAGAAAGCCTTATATGTTTATTGTAGCTGTAAGGGAAGCCTCTCTGCTCTCTTGGGTCAGCACCTTTATGTGCTAAGGCAATATCTGTCCAGGTATAGAGTTCTGGTCCCCTTATCTTGCTATCAACATACAGTGCAGTCCTTCTGCAGCTCAAGACATCTGTTCCTCTGGTCAGTCCAGTGTGGACTAAGGAAAAATCTGTCTGTCTTTCCTTGGTTCAGCCCCCAATTGTGAGACTCAGGAATCCTTCTCCTGTGTCTCAGAGCAGGCTTTTTCTTAGAGAGCTCTAATCAGTCAGGTGGAGTTGGTTAATTGCTGGTATGCAACTAACCAGCACACTGCTGGATTAGAGGTAAATTTCTTTAACAGGAATAAAGTCCCTGTTACAGAGTGATAACTTTTTTTAAAAGTTCCAACAGTTGTTTATTAATCCTTCATGATTATCCATGCAGTACTCTAAGACAGACCAATTCAGTTGCATCTCACCACCCCCCCCCCCCCCCCCCATTCCCACAAGGCAAAGACATGGGACTAGCTACAGTATCAACACCTCCCACAGGCCATGTAGAGAAATTTCCTAGTTCCACGGGCATGCGCATTATGAATCAGACATAGAAACTTCCAACAGAAAAAAAAAACTATTTAAAGGGACAATTTAAAGGGACAATCTTTATTTTTCTTGAGAAGGAGAGAATAATTGTGAGCTTTATACAAAACCTTATACAATATGATGTGAAGAAAAAAAAATGTGAACAAGCGCTAAAGTCTAAATACCAATGTGTATACAATAACAAATATCTTATAATAAAGGAAGGCTGCCCTGTAATACTGCCAGTACTAACAGAAAAAGTGAAAAAGAAAAAGAAACCTGGCGCCAAATAATCAGTGGAAAGTCCTGTATTCCTCATGGGGTCCGCACACTTGCTCGATAGGCCATGTAATGAAAAAAACACAAACAAACAAAGATCATAGTGCAACACTGTAGGGTTAAACAGTTCTACACTATAAATCACATAAGACAGTGAGAAACCTAGCAACACTTAAAAATACTATTTATTAAAAGGGGCTATGCCATAAAATGGTACTAACAAATATAAAGAACCGCAGGTCATCCGGGATAGAAAAATTGGAGCCCTACTTACAAGCAGCAAGGCATAAACACGCGTTGTTAGGAACGAGTCCTCTAGGCGCTGATGATATCCTTGCAGAGTTAGTATCTCTGCTCCGCCGCGACTCAAGTCCGAAACCGCCCTTCAGGTATTCCCCGGAACAGTGCCGGTGACGGAGGCTAGTTAGCAGGGTCCACAGCTCCACACCACGTGTGGCCACTCTCCCCACTTCCTCCTCCGGTTGCATAGGATGTCTCAGCGCGCCCGCGCGCGAGTGTGCCCGTGACCTTAAAGTCTGAAAGGGTCTTGAGTTCTATCCCCAAATGGGCTCAATATTGATTTTGAGCTGGGTTCATTTTTGAGTAAGTGAAGTGGTTAAACAACGATCAGTGTGATTTAATTAGTGATGGGTAATAGGAGTTACCAGAGTTAGTAGGGTATCACCTCACCTGTCTGTTTCTGTTCAATTACAGGTAATGGGAATCTGTGTAGTTTCTAATTAAAGGTTTGGAGACTGTTTGAATATCCTTTGGCCATTGTTTGGTATATATATACACTAAGTCAGGATAATATTTTGACATACAGACATGTGTTGTTGTTTTTATGTACTGCACCGACACACTTTATTCGAGCAAATACCCAGTATGTACCTGGCAGATACCTGGAATGCGCCGCTCCTCACCTCTGACAAGCCCCGTTGTGTTTGCCTTCCCAGCCTGGGTTCATGCCTGGCTGACGGGCGGCTGATCTGTTAAATGATAATGATTAGGATTTAATAGGCTGCAATGCTTCGCGTGTCTACCAGATGGCATAAATTCATGAATTGTAATGCAGTATATATATATATACTGTGCAGTATTGCAGCCAGCGGGAATAAAATGCTTCAATCCGTGGCTGGAAAATAACCCAATGCACTCGGGCAGAAAACAGTCACAAACCTCAATACACCCGGGTATACCCGAATTCGTGGGACTAGCCGAGCTCGAATAAAGTGTGTCGCCAGTGTATTGTATGTTTGTTTTATTAGTGTGAGACATAGCGATCTGATATTAATGACATGCAGGCTATATAGCTTTAAATGGTCAATTAATTTTTAATTGGTTAGGGTATATTAATATGTCACCTAACATCATTGTTTGTAGCCCATGAGGAAGTAGAGTAACGTCTACGAAATGCGTAGGGCAGGTGACATAGTCACTCACTGTTTGGTACTGGACGTTTATGGACATTCGTATTTGGAGCCTTTCTGCAATTGCCAGCTCCCGGCATTTGGAACACATCAGCTGTCCCTTTAAGGTCACGGGCACACTCGTGCGCGGGCGCGCTGAGACATCCTGTGCAACTGGAGGAGGAAGTGGGGAGAGCGGCCACACGTGGTGCGGAGCTGTGGACCCTGCTAACTAGCCTCCGTCACCGGCACTGTTCCGGTGAATACCTGAAGGGCGGTTTCGGACTTGGGTCACGGCGGAGCAGAGATACTAACTCTGCAAGGATATCGTGATGTACAGAAAAGCCCGGGCGCTACCTCAAAAGATTGACTAATGGGGTGATACAATTCTAGTGACAGAACAATACAACCTTAAAGGGTACTTTAAGGTCCCCTCTACTTCCGATTCTCTTCCCGCTGCTCAAACCCCAAAGAGGACCTATCCAGGATCCTTAGTGATATAGGGAAACAAACAAAAAATGGGGGAGCACAGGTTGAGGGACTATACAGACGTTTATAAAACTGCACGGTATAGAGCTGTGAGTTGAAATTTAGTAAGGTGTGCAATAACGTAAACACTTACACGGCCTTGTGTAAATGCTTTCACATCAAGGTGTCTTTGCTTTAGGTGTCTTCTCTCCGGTGTTCTTTCCGCTTAATACTTTTCTTCTCCTCTGTTGTGTGGTTGAGTGTTCCTGGTCTTCTCCACACGGATGATTAGCGATATTGTCCTCAGGATTAAATGAAACGAGAACAAATACCGTAAGGAACAATACAGGAAATAAAATGAAATATAGCTGGGGTAAACAACTGTATTAAAATCAAAAAAGCAGATGATTACTGCATCCACTCACACGGGCAAGCGTGAGTGATCTCTGGAGGGAGGTATCTTTTAAGGCACCTAACTGCAGGGCTGTCACATCCCCCACCTGCTCCTTTATACCATATAGGTAGGGAAAGAAGGGGTAATGGGGCGGAGGTTGAGTTAAAATGTAACCCCATAAGGTTAATGATAGACTCACACGGCCATGTGTGAGTATAAACTCTGATTGGTATCTCTTCTCCCCTCACTGGAACTTCAAATCCAAACCTTCAACTTAGTTTGTTGAACCGCTCAAATAGTGCCTGGATCACACGATGATACACAAGGGTGCAGAGGTAGAAAAGCGTGATACTTTATTAACAACAACGGGACAAAGTCCTAACAAAACATTTAAAAAAGCACTTAGTCAAAATGACTCAAGAGCTAGGTGTGCATAGACACAGCCAGTCCATCGGAAAATGTTTGTGCAGGATACTCAAGTGCGCAGCTAACTCTCCGCGTCCGGTTGGTCTGCTGTGCTCCTGCCTCCTGCTTCCGACGGTGGCTGTAGTGGTAAAAAAAAGTCTCAGGGATACTAGCAACGCGTTTCGCCCTTCTTGGGCTTCCTCAGGCTCCGTAGAAAGGTATGGCTGGGGTCATAGCCTTATGTAGGGATCCCACAGCCAATCCGATCCTCTCCCTGAGTCCCTCCTTTGCTTCAGTGTCGTGTCCCTCTTGAATCCTCTCAGCTGTCACTCCTCGGGGATAACAAGTGCTCCCAAGTCGCGCTCTCACTCTGTAGCATTACGGCACATAATGAAGCACTTACATGACGAATTCATAAATAAATAAATAAATATATGTGTTCACGGTGTCAGCACAGATTTTCAAATCTCTGGAACAGATGTTCTGCTTTGAGAGTGGTTTAGTGCACAAACCCTCTAGTTAGGCACAGTGGTTAACATGTTTCTTAGTTTCTCACCGGGGTATACATGGTGATAACAGAGATAGTTAGTATAAAAGCACATACAGATATATAATTATAATTATATCACACTTGTTCATAGTGAACAGACATGGATGTTCAATTTGATACTAAAAACTATTAAAAATTGTTATGAATAGTAAAATACTAAATATAAAATCCTAAACATTAATAAAACATATTACATTTGAGTACTTAAAATACATACTTTTATTGTGACTTTAATTAAAATGTTTTAAAAACTAAGACATGGATATGGTCTTACAGACTTTGGATTGTTATCTCCGCTGGGAAGTGTTATCTGGAATAAAACATGACAAAAAATAAAATCAATGGCTTATATCTGAATGGATATACACTGGCGACACACTTTATTCGAGCACGGCTAGTCCCGCGAATTCGGGTATACTCGGGGTGTATTCAGGTTTCTGATATTTTTCAGCCAGAGTGCATTGCGTTATTTTCCGGCAGGAATTTAAGCTTTTTATTCCGGCTGGTTACAATACTGCAATGCCGTCAAAATACACATGGTGGCGCTTGCGAGCTATTCTCTGTGAAGCCGTCCCCTATAATGAATTGTAATGCAGTATATATATATATATATATACTGTATAACAACAACCCCTGTAAGCCCTAACATACAGTACTGTACAGTACTGTACTGTACTGTACTGTATATGCACATACATAAATGATACTACTGTATGGGCGGAGGGGGCGAGATGTGTTTGCAGCAGAGAGAGATCCGCTGCTCTCTCTCTGCGCAAACATCCGCACATTAAAAAATTTTTGAAATACATTTTTATTGATAGTGTAGATGTGCAGGGGGTCTCCGGAGCTGAACCGCGTTGGTTTTAGGTCTGGGGACCCCGTGCCCCCCGAGATACAGGCCCCTTTAGGGGGTGCCGGTATCCAGCTCTGCGTTAAAAGCCCCGATCACGTGACCGCGGCCTGTAAACCAAGCAGAGCAGAGGGATACCGGCACCCCCTAAAGGGGCCTGTATCTCGGGGGGCACGGGGTCCCCAGACCTGAAACCTGTGCGCTTCTGCTCTGGAGACCCTCTGCACATGTACAGTATCAATAAAACACATACAATATACAGTATAAATAAACACTCGTTCTTTACCTTAGCGTCTATGCGCTATGGTAAAGAAGCATTATTTTAATAATATTGTAAAGTGAGCAGGGGGTTCCCTGAGCCAGAAATTAATGCTCAGGGACCCCCCCCCCCCCTGCTCCTGATCAGTATTATTAAAAATACGGAAAATGCTGCGTCATTACCATAGCGGATAGCCGCTAAGGCAATGAAGGGGTTAACCCATCGTGCCCGCTTTATTGTGTGTAGTGGGGATGGGTGAGGGGGGTATTTGGCCCTTGGTGTGAGTTTAGGACTTGCGGGAGGGGGGGGGGTTGCGGGTGCACTTAACCCCTTCACGATCGTAGCAGTTAATACCGCTACGGTCATGAAGGGGTTAAGCCCTCCCGCTATACCCCCCCCCCCCCGCAAGCCCTCCCCAACCATCGTTGGGGCGAATACCCCATTCACCCACCCTCCCGCAACCCACAACAATAAAATACTGTACACACAGCAGCCGCCAAAAAATAAATAAATAAATGACAATAAATACATTTGAAATACATTTTTATTGATAGTGTAGATGTGCAGGGGGTCTCCGGAGCTGAACCGCGTTGGTTTTAGGTCTGGGGACCCCGTGCCCCCCGAGATACAGGCCCCTTTAGGGGCTGCCGGTAGCCCTCTGCTTGGTTTAAAGGTCCGATCACGTGATCGCGGCCTGTAAACCAAGCAGAGCAGAGGGATACCGGCACCCCCTAAAGGGGCCTGTATCTCGGGGGGCACGGGGTCCCCAGACCTGAAACCTGTGCGCTTCTGCTCCGGAGACCCTCTGCACATGTACACTATCAATAAAAATGTATTTCAAATGTATTTATTTTTCATTTATTTATTTATTTATTTATATTTCTTTATTAATTGTGCTGCTGCTGCAAGTCGTAAACTCACACCAAGGGCCAAACACCCCCCTCACCCCCAATAAAAAAAATTCACGCACAGCAGCCCCACAATTAATAAATAAATCTAAATAAATAAATAAAATCTATGTAAAACCCCCTCCCCTATTCTCGCTTTTAAAACGCCCTGCCTTCTCTCTAATCTATGTAAAAAACCCTCCCCCTATCCCCCTATTGTGTGTGTGCGTTAAGCTTCCCTGCAAGCTATGTAAAAAAACCTCCCCCTATTGTGTGTGTGTTTAAATCTGTCTGGCCTGTGTTTCTGAGTGCTGAGTGCTCTGCGTTTAAAGGTCCCGATCACATGATCGCGGCCTGTAAACCAAGCAGAGCAGAGGGATACCGGCACCCCCTAAAGGGGCCTGTATCTCGGGGGGCACGGGGTCCCCAGACCTGAAACCTGTGCGCTTCTGCTCCGGAGACCCTCTGCACATGTACACTATCAATAAAAATGTATTTCAAATGTATTTATTTTTCATTTATTTATTTATATTTATTTATTAATTGTGCTGCTGCTGCAAGTCGTAAACTCACACCAAGGGCCAAACACCCCCCTCACCCCCAATAAAAAAAATTCACGCACAGCAGCCCCACAATTAATAAATAAATCTAAATAAATAAATAAAGACATGAAGAGAAATAAATATATACTGTACAGTATATACTTTGTATATATATATACACTGTATATATATATATATATATATATATATATATATATATATATATATATACAGTATACATATATACACTGTGTATATATATATATATATCATACAGCTATATATATATATATATATATATATATATATATATATATATACATACTGTATGTGAGTGAAAAGAGAAAAAAGTAACCCGTATGGGAGCACTCAGGTATGCAATTGATATATTTGTTTATTTATTTGACACAGTGCAAAAAGGGATGAATAAACAGTACAGTACATGATTTAAAAACACTTAAAAAAGAGGCATGGACCCTTAAACACTAATGAACAGCACTAGGGAACGACACACACTGTCAACCCTAAACATGAAAAGGATAGTGACTCAAAAAACACTAGGGAGAATCAAAGTGAATCACAATAGGTTACTGGGTTTAAAGGCACCTACAGTACAGTATACAACGCTAAGGATAATGCACACTACACACCAAAAGGTAGACTTGTCAAAGTATAAATGACAGTCTCAAAGCATCACACATCTGCATTAGCATACAGTAATATAACCAATGCCTAAAGCACAAATCATGTGTAGGAAAGGTGGTAAGGTGGAATGAAATCCCTAGATGTGTAGAGCAATGAAGTTAATGAATAGCATACAGTATACTGTACAGTAAAACATAACATTACAATCCACACAGTACATTGCATTTACAGTACATTGTATACTGTAAATGATGCATAGCATTAAATCTATGCACCATATACAGTACTGTACATTCTGCAAATGAATGTTAACAATATAATTGCAAGCTACTCTACCAGTAAATACTGTACAAACACTTCCAAACAAGTCAACTTAACTACAGTATTTTAACCAAGCAAGTAAACCAAAATCAATATACTGTATACTGTAAGTAACAACCAGAAAAGACAATTTAAAACCAAACTAACCCTTACAATACCAAGGATTACATCTATCTAATTGTAAAAAACCTTATACATTATACACAGCATTGTTTAAAAACCCCTTCCCCCCTAATGTTTGTGTTAAGCAGATTACACTGAAGGGAGAGAGATATAAAGGCCTAAAGCCCCTTCCCCCCTAATGTTTCTGTTAAGCAGATTACACTGAAGGGAGAGAGATATAAAGGCCTAAAGCCCCTTCCCCCCTAATGTTTCTGTTAAGCAGATTACACTGAAGGGAGAGAGATATAAAGGCCTAAAGCCTTACCTGCATTGGTAAACCCTCCCTGCATTGGTAAACCCTCCCTGCATTGATGTCGTGTAGTGTACAGTATGTAAATGTGGGGAGGAGGGGGGCCCAATGTGCATAATGTACTGTGAGGTCTAACCACCCTCACCCCCTACCCACATACTGTACCGTTACCCCCCCCCCCATCCTGGCCATGGCCCCTCACGCACAGCAGCTCCACAATTAATAAATAAATATAAATAAATACATGAAGAGAAATAAATATATACTTTATATATAAATGTGAGTTTATAAATAAAATAAAGAATATTATTTCTAGGGGCCCTAGAACAGAAGTTCCCACGCCAATTTCGCGCTCATTGCTCTTTTTTTGCTCTTTTTTTACAATGTTGCTGGTCTTGCGGCTTTGCAGTATGCAAGCAAAAAGCGCAGTGTATGAAGTCTGGGTGAGCGCTTTCCACATTTGATGCCTACGGCACCTTCCCATTTCTACACACTTCAATACCTGCACAGTTGGTAGCGCTTTCCATCCCAGCTACCATTCTGGATATTCACCTCTCACAGGCCATTCTTGCCCGAGTCTGTCCTATCAGACAGGGGCATTAACCTGTATCCACACCACCTGGACAATTTCTCTCTGTCAGAGACTTGTGCTATTTATTTTATATATTTTTGTGTAATTATTCATGCAAATTTATGCTCATTTCATATGTGGTTTTCAACATAAAGTGGCTGCTGGGCCTGATCCTAACTCATACAGTATACAGTAGCGCTTCCCTGTTTGTTTGTTTATTGCAAGCAAAAAGCAGTTTGTAGTACTGAGTGTGAGATAAATTACTGTATTTATCAGTGTTGATCAAAGAGAGTTGATCAGAAGGATTCCCCTTATATACAGTACGTAGAATTAATAAAATTGTATTATTTTCCGATATCCGCAGTGATTCTGGTCAACCTGACAGATTTTTAGTAATACAGTATACTGTACTGCAAGACCATGTGTTGTCTACCTTTTACTACAGTATACTGTACTGTATGAATGACAATAGAGTGCTGTATACTTTATAAGGGGAATCCTTCTGATCAACTCTCTTTGATCAATACTGATAAATACAGTATCATATTTATACCCCTTTAGCACCTGTCGTTCCATCCTATGCACCCATTTACTGTACAATGGTGATTGCGGTCGTATTCACGTACTTTATGTGAGATAAATTAACCAGTTCTTTTATTGCTGAAGTCGCCACAAAATACTTTTATTTACAAATACAGTACAATACAATGGTGAAACTTTTCAAGTTAACAGCAATTCAAAACATCAACACACAATAATACATACTTTACAGTACTGTACAGTATACTGTACTAGTATATTTGGGCCTTGTCTTTGGGGGTTTATTCATGCAATTATTAGGGTGACCTGGCGTTGGAAATACTGACACAGTACAATCCTACAGCTACACCACCCACCCCCTCCCTTAGAGTTTTTAATCCCTCCCTGGCCAAGCATCAATCGTCTGGCTAATCCAATCCAAGCCATTGTTTTGTTAATCTGGCCCTGGGCTGTTCAGAACAGCCACTGCTTCTAAATTACTGAAAATATACAGGATAAATATACAGTGATGTGAAATAATCCTTTCTGTGTGTCTGAGAGTGTTGAAAGTCACCAGGTCCTCATCTAGTAGAGTACATTCTTGAATACCTTTAGAATAAAAATACAGTATATATAAATATACAGTATAAATATTGCACAGTATACTGTAATGTTAAATAACCCATCCTGTTCTTTTTCCCTTCATACTGTAACAGTATCCTCATTGTGTCTGCGGTACAGTAGTTCATTGAGAGAGGAGAGGTTTTGTGTACATCATTACTGCTGTTTATATACTGTACATTTGACTGCACAAGCAGATTTGACGAACACAAGGCCCCCCCTCCCCTCTGGTGCACCCTTTTTCCTGGAACGACAAGAAAACAAAAACTTTGTTCAGTTACTGTACTGTACTGTATGTGCGTACTGTATTATGGTAGACCTACTGTACAGTAGGTGGCTGGTGCAGCTTTCTCTGGAAAGAAAAAATGGAGCAGTTAGTAGGCAGTTACTGTAGTATGTCAAACTAGTCTACTGTACTGTATACTGGAACTACTGTAAACTCTGACTATTGGGAAAGCTAAAATCTGTGCCATACTTACCTGTATCATAGTGTACCTACTGTACAATACTACAGCACTGTACTACTTTCCTGATGCTTGTCCATTGCGCGCGATGACAATGGGCAACACAGTGGCAATATGGTCTATATATTTATTGCATCGTTCAACGGTGAGTACATCGTTCCAAAAACTCATTATGGCTGTATACAACTCGTCCTTCTTGGAGGGTTTCGCCACTTTACGGATGTGGTCCTTCAGCTGATGCCAGACCATTTCGATCGGATTGAAGTCTGGTGATCTGTGATTGGAAAGAAAGGACAATTAGTTTAAGAGATACAGTACACAGTAAAAACAGTGGGGAACATATAAATGGGACACGGTCTACTACACTTACTCCGCTGGCGTCTTCACCCAGTTGATGCCACGCTCAAGGATATGCGCCGTCGACGCGGTGTGCTTGGGATCATTGTCCTGGTAAAAGCGATGACCATTGGGAAAGTCTTGTGTGATGTATCGCACTATCACGGGCACAATGTTGTCTTGGAAGAAATCTTTATTCATGATTCCTATAGCAAGAAAAGAAAAGTGCTCAATAGTACAGTACAGTGCATACGGTAAGGCAACACTAGTCAAGTACAGTGCATTAGGCGGCATTATATTTGAGAAATTGTACCTTCAAAGACGACAATGCATCCCGGTCCACGCCTAGAGATGGCACCCCACACATGCAGCTTCACAGGGTGTTTTGGCCGTGGCTTCAAAGTTATGCGGCCTTTTTTGTGGAACGCAAATCTTGCAAATCTCTCCAGCGACACAGTAGACTCATCAGTGAAGATGCAATCCTGGAAAGTCTCACCGCTGTCGATCCATGCCTGGGCCTGGAGCACTCTTTTGATTTTGTTTGCGTCCCGTATCATGGGGTACGCTCTGTAATGACAATGAATAAAAAATGTTAGCGTCACAGCGCAGTATAGTTTGCAAAACAACATTTTTACTTTACAGTACAGTACCTCCTGTACTGTCCACTACTAACCTCACACGTCCATATTTCCATCCAATTCTGCGTCTCATCTTCTTTATGCTGCTCTCGGATACAGTCAGATTGTGGTTTTCCTGAAGAGTGTTTTTAACCCTTAATGCGCTCCTCTCATCATTCTCGTCACTTATTCTGTCCACCAGAAGAGTAGTCTCCCTACAATGCAAAGAAATTATATTGTGTTATTAATATGCAGCAATATAAAATGTATATTGTATACTGTACATGTAATGTTGTAATATACAGTAAATATAAATATACAAAAAATGTATACTGCTGTACTATAAATATAAATAGACAAAATATACAGTATACAGTACTGTTGTAATATAATAAATATACTATATAAATACGGTATACTGTTGTTATATCATAATAAATACACATCATATACTGTATATTTCGTTGTAAGATGAATTGCAATATACCAAAAGTGTATACTGCTGCACAAAAAATATAAATTGACCACACATACAGTACACTACAGTATATACTGTTGTAATATAATAAATATACTATATAAATACGGTATACTGTTGTTATATCATAATAAATACACATCATATACTGTATATTCCGTTGTAAGATGAATTGCAATATACCAAAAGTGTATACTGCTGCACAAAAAATATAAATTGACCACACATACTGTACAGTACACTACAGTATATACTGTTGTAATATAATAAATATACTATATAAATACGGTATACTGTTGTTATATCATAATAAATACACATCATATACTGTATATTCCGTTGTAAGATGAATTGCAATATACCAAAAGTGTATACTGCTGCACAAAAAATATAAATTGACCACACATACTGTACAGTACACTACAGTATATACTGTTGTAATATAATAAATATACTATATAAATACGGTATACTGTTGTTATATCATAATAAATACACATCATATACTGTATATTCCGTTGTAAGATGAATTGCAATATACCAAAAGTGTATACTGCTGCACAAAAAATATAAATTGACCACACATACAGTACACTACAGTATATACTGTTGTAATATAATAAATATACTATATAAATACGGTATACTGTAGATGTACACTACAGTTTTCTATATTTTTTTTGGTTAAGTTTTATAAATACAGTATACAGTACTTACGCATTTGTTACCCTTAGTGCCTTTTTGCGGTCTCTGTTTTTTCCTTGTGCATGATAGCACACAGTGCTTGATGGCACAACGAGGCCAGAAGCAGTTAACCAGCGCTGGATATCTGCAATTCGTTGTCCGCTCGTGTACATCTCCTTCATTCTCATGCTGAGATCCTTTGAAATCTTCTTAACAGGCATTGCTGCGAGTAGAAAGAAATACAAACACAAGAATGTGTATTCGATGTTTAGTCGATGTGTATTCAATGTGCAGTGAATCCACAAAATGGATGGTGTATTTATATGTTAATGACTCACATAACAGACCACCCACTTTCAACACCTGTACCTGGCCACCATGCATAAAAGGTTGTACACGTTGCATAGCCCACCACTTGCTGATCTTTATCTGAGCCATTGTCCAGATACTGCATTGTGTCTCCCGCTTACATGGAGCAGCCCCGGTTCTATGGACGAAAGAATCATCTCACCTCTGCTGTGCCTGCCACACTGAAAAAGAGAAAGGCAGTTACCGTTCCCAAGCCAAAGGCAAAGCGACAGGCTAAGGCCAACAAAGAAAACCTTCTGCTGACCCCAAAGGCTAAGGCTTTTAAAACACGTCAGCCTTATTATGTGAAGAAGAAATACGGTACTGTGCTCGGTACGCAAGACGCATGGCAGCCAACTCACCGAATCCGCAGACCACTTGCTCCCATATGCTTCGACGACTCTGCTGTAGCTGTCCCGGAAATCTTCAGCCCGGCTTCTCCACCCCCATCTTCTCCGGTTCCATCTGAAGATGCTGCTGCCTCTGAAATCAACGGGTCACTGTCTCCTTTGCTCTTGGACGACTCTGCTTCTCTCCCGGAAATCCAGCGGTCACCTTCTCCATCCCTCTTCCACCACGCTGCAGCTTCTCCTGTACCGGGCATCCCCAGGTCACCTCTTCCACTCTCCATCGATGCCGCTTCTCTCCAGGGAACCCCCATCTCATCCTCCGTTGCACCCATCCCCCCAGATCTCCAGATGCCATGCACAAGCAGCTCGTTGGACCGGATCCTGAATGGGCTAAGTGTGGATCTCCCCGGGAATTCTAGTGTGCTGGCAAAGCTAGATCTGCTTCTGGAGTCGGTGCTACATATGGAGCAACGGCTGGATCAACGGATGCTACATATGGAGCAACGTATGGATCAACGGATGGACAAGATAGAGGCAGACATAGCGGGCATACATTATTTGCTCGGTGTTAATGCCCCTGTTTCCCCGACGCTGGAGCAGGGGGGTGACATGGATGTGATGCATGGTACCTTCGACCCCCTTCCATCACCAAGCACACCCCCTCCACCAGAAGATACAGTGTACTATGCTATTGAGGAGGACATGACAACCCCATCTAGACCACGCCAGGAGACAACCCGGCGACCACTACCGGAGGAAAGCTTCCTCCCAGACACCCTACCATTGCCCATCGCCTCAAGTACACCCGCTCCCAAAAGACTTCCTACACCCGCTCGCATACAAACAGTGCCCGACATCTCCCTGTGCGATCTGACACCGGCGCTGAGGGAGAAGTATAGGGTGAGGAGTGCTGGTATACCACACAAGTATGCCTTGATCATATTTAAACACCATGTTCCCTACACATTGTACTGCGAGTGGGTGTTCAAAGTGAACTATGATGGGAATCGCCAAAAAAATGCCCTTCCTGCCAATTTAAGGAAAAAGATTGTGGAAGAAATGCAGCGCTATTACCCTGTTACAGATCCTGTAATGAGAGGCGTTAGAGACTGCATTAATGGCGTTTTGCGCCATGCAAGGCATCGGCCATGGCTGGAAAATGGGGAGGACTTTCAGTGAGACCATACTGTAATGTTGTGCTGTACTGTACAGTACATGTTTTACCCTATAGTACCTGCTGTACTTAAACAAAGGATACTGTATGTTGTTGTGTGTTGCACGGTTTTTGTACTGTATTTGTAAATAAAAGTTTTTAGTGGCGACTTCAGCAATAAAAGAACTGGTTACTTTATCTCACACACAGTACTACAAACTGCTTTTTGCTGCCAGACTGCAAACCCGCAAGACCAGCAACATTGTAACAAAAGAGCAATGAGCGCGCAATTGGCGTGGGAACTTCTGTTCTAAGGCCCCTATAAATAATATTCTTTATTTTATTTATAAACTCACATTTATAAACCCCGTCACCCACCCCCGCTAAACACAATAAAAAATAATCACACACAGCATCCCCGCAATAAATAAATAAATAAATAAATACAAATAAATACATTTGAAATACATTTTTATTGATAGTGTAGATGTGCAGGGGGTCTCTGGAGCTGAACCGCACAGGTTTTAGGTCTGGGGACCCCGTGCCCCCCGAGATACAGGCCCATTTAGGGGGTGCCGGTATCCAGCTCTGCGTTAAAAGCCCCGATCACGTGATGTGACGTCAATAAGGATAAAGTTCCCACGCTCTGATTGGCTACCGTACCACGTGACAGGTTTTCATTGACGTCACATCCTTTCTCCCCCAAGTCCCTGACACATGGTATACCAGAGCCAATCAGAGTAGGGATAAAGTTCCCACGCTCTGATTGGCTCTAGTACCATGTGTGCACGGCCATGTGCCTTTTCATGACGTCATCTTAAAGGCAATTGAAGCAAAGCCATTCTGATTGGCTGTGCTTTCATTCCCTTTAAGTGACGTCATCATTTTTTTATTATCGGCCAAAACACATGGTTTTCACGGTCCAATCAGGACCGTGGGAACCATGACGCAAAATGTGACGTCATAGGTCTTTAAAAGCCTATGTCGTCTCATTTTGCAGCCAGACGCCGCGGAGGAAGGACCTCCGGAGAAGAAAAAAGACAAGGGCGTGGCCGATGATGGAAAGAAGACCACGCCCTGCCCCGCCCGGAAGGAGATAGAAGAAAGAAGAATACAGATGAAGGTGTATTACAAGTAGAAGACCCGTGGATTGGTTTGGATTTTTAGTTTAATGTTTATTATTTTCAATGGTTTATTATTTTATGGGTTCCTGATCGTGGATTGGTTCGTGAGTAAGCTGGGCAACGGGAGTCGGTGGGGGCAAGTAATGGTAAGTGAACTACAGTAAAGAAATGTATTTTATTTAACTTGTTCATTATTTCAAAAGGTTTTTTAACATGTGTATTTTTTTTTTGTTTGTGGTATATCATTTCTTGCCACTGTATGTATGTATGTACAATATATACTGTATGTCTAGAGAGATATACTGTACAGTATACATTCAGGGTAAGAAATGATGATGTTTTAAAAGCTGGATTAGATGTGTTTTTAATTATTTTGTGAGTTTAAAGTATTTTAAAATTAGATAGATGTATTATTCCTTGGTATTGTATTGTGTGTTTGAGGAAGGTCAGGGATAGATAGCCTTGGTTGTACTGTAAAGGTTGTATTTTTGTCGGTACTTATATTTTTTTCAAAGGCTTAATTGTTCTGCTCTAGGCGTGAATCTGTTAATGGTTTCATTGTTCATGATTGAGTGTGAAATGTTTAGGGATGTAAATAATGATTGCTAATTGATTTTTGTTTACGTTGATTAATTTGCAGAATGTATACAGTATGGTGCATAGATTTTATGCATTTTGGAATGTGACTTTTTTCATTGGTTTGTGATCATATACAGTACAGTAGATTGTGAGATCAGTTAGGATTTTTAAAGGAAATTGATTTTTAATGTAGTGTCTGTATGGAGAAGTGTTTGGTTGTAGAACAGTATGGTTTTGATAACCCTTCTACATTTATTTGTACTGTATATTTGGTTTATCATGGGTGTGTATATAACGTGTGTATATATATATACTGTATATATCTCTCTCTCTCTCTTTCTCTCTGTCTCTCTGTATGTATATATATACAGTATATATATATAGTTGCATGATGAAGCCACAGTACAAATTCATGGGTGAAGGGTGGGTATCGTGCCTGTGTGGCTTAACCCCTTAATTACCTTTGCGGTTATTATCCGATAAGGTGTTTAAGGGGTTAATTGATATCTGAATGTAATTGCAATGTATTGGCTTTGTATTTGCTATGTATGTTGTGGACAAGACAAGGATTTTGCTGGCAACGGACACTTCGTATTGATGAGGTCAGTAGTACTTTATTTATTTGTATATGCTAGTTAATGTTTTTAATAATGGGCAATTAATCTATTATCCATATCTGGATAATAGTTATTTTGCACATTATTGTACTGTAGGTGTTGGGGGGGAGGGTGTATGTATTGAATGTATTGGCCAGGTTTATTTTTTTTACATTCAGGGTTACTTCCGTGGTTTTGCGTGGGACCTCTGGAGACCACCCGCGGGGAATCCTCGGGTATCCTAAAGGGTAGCAGGCTGGTGGTTCCACGGGTGACACATGCGGGGATGATGATGTGTGGTCCCACTTCTGTGGGGGCACCGCGGACCCGTAGTCTGCGGGCATGACGATGTGTGGTCCCACTTCTGTGGGGGCACCTCCGAGCCGTAGGTGCGGGGATGATGATGTGTGGTCCCACTTCTGTGGGGGCACCGCGGACCCGTAGTGAGCACCCGTGAGTTCCCCAGACCCCCATGGGAACCACCCGAGGCCCCGCAGACACCTGTGGGTTTGACCCGGGGCTCCCAGACATCCTTGGGCCTACCGTGTGGACCCAATTGAGGCTCACGGTGACCCAAGGAGACCACCTGGGCGCCATGGTGCTGGCAGGATCCACCAGCAGGCCTCCAGAACCTGTGGAATGCTGCTGGTAAACTGTAGGTCTGTCCAGGTGCCCTGCCAGCCCACCGGGGATTAGCGTGGGGCTACGTTATGGACCCTGAATGTAAAAGAATAAATCTTGTATTTATGGGGGGGGGGCACAGGGGGTGGGTAATGTATTTAATAAATAGAATGCTGTTTATTGTGGGTGATTGTACTGTTTTTATTGTGGGTACTGGGGTGGGGGTGGGGTGTTTCCCCAACGGTATGTGGGTAGGCCTCCCTTGTGGGTACTGACTGGGTGGTTAGGCCTCACGGGTGGGGGGGGGGGTTAGTGTGGGAGGGTATGTAGGCATCCCGAGTGGTGGGTGGGTGAGGGTGGGTTAACCCCTTCATGACTGTAGCGGTTAATAACCGCTATGGTGATTAAGGGGTTAGGGGACATTACTTTGTACTGTATGTTTTAATTTTTGTGTCTGTTTTGCAGAAGCGGAGGGGCCATGGCCAGGATGGGGGGGGGGTTAACGGTATGTGGGTAGGGGGTGAGGGTGGTTAGCAATGCAGGGAGGGAGATTTACTGGTAACAGAAACATCTCTCTCCCTTCAATGTACTGTAATCTGTTTAAAGCCCCCTCCCCCCTAATGTGTGTTTCTGTAAAATCTCTCTCCCTTCAATGTACTGTAATCTGTTTAACAGAAACATTAGGGGGGAAGGGGCTTTAGGCCTTTATATCTCTCTCCCTTCAGTGTAATCTGCTTAACAGAAACATTAGGGGGGAAGGGGCTTTAGGCCTTTATATCTCTCTCCCTTCAGTGTAATCTGCTTAACAGAAACATTAGGGGGGAAGGGGCTTTAGGCCTTTATATCTCTCTCCCTTCAGTGTAATCTGCTTAACACAAACATTAGGGGGGAAGGGGTTTTTAAACAATGCTGTGTATAATGTATAAGGTTTTTTACAATTAGATAGATGTAATCCTTGGTATTGTAAGGGTTAGTTTGGTTTTAAATTGTCTTTTCTGGTTGTTACTTACAGTATACAGTATATTGATTTTGGTTTACTTGCTTGGTTAAAATACTGTAGTTAAGTTGACTTGTTTGGAAGTGTTTGTACAGTATTTACTGGTAGAGTAGCTTGCAATTATATTGTTAACATTCATTTGCAGAATGTACAGTACTGTATATGGTGCATAGATTTAATGCTATGCATCATTTACAGTATACAATGTACTGTAAATGCAATGTACTGTGTGGATTGTAATGTTATGTTTTACTGTATACTGTATGCTATTCATTAACTTCATTGCTCTACACATCTAGGGATTTCATTCCACCTTACCACCTTTCCTACACATGATTTGTGCTTTAGGCATTGGTTATATTACTGTATGCTAATGCAGATGTGTGATGCTTTGAGACTGTCATTTATACTTTGACAAGTCTACCTTTTGGTGTGTAGTGTGCATTATCCTTAGCGTTGTATACTGTAGGTGCCTTTAAACCCAGTAACCTATTGTGATTCACTTTGATTCTCCCTAGTGTTTTTTGAGTCACTATCCTTTTCATGTTTAGGGTTGACAGTGTGTGTCGTTCCCTAGTGCTGTTCATTAGTGTTTAAGGGTCCATGCCTCTTTTTTAAGTGTTTTTAAATCATGTACTGTACTGTTTATTCATCCCTTTTTGCACTGTGTCAAATAAATAAACAAATATATCAATTGCATACCTGAGTGCTCCCATACGGGTTACTTTTTTCTCTTTTCACTCACATACAGTATGTATATATATATATATATATATATATATATATATATATATATAGCTGTATGATATATATATATATATACACAGTGTATATATGTATACTGTATATATATATATATATATATATATATATATATATATATATATATATATATATATATATATACAGTGTATATATATATACAAAGTATATACTGTACAGTATATATTTATTTCTCTTCATGTCTTTATTTATTTATTTAGATTTATTTATTAATTGTGGGGCTGCTGTGCGTGAATTTTTTTTATTGGGGGTGAGGGGGGTGTTTGGCCCTTGGTGTGAGTTTATGACTTGCAGCAGCAGCACAATTAATAAATAAATATAAATAAATAAATGAAAAATAAATACATTTGAAATACATTTTTATTGATAGTGTACATGTGCAGAGGATCTCCGGAGCAGAAGCGCACAGGTTTCAGGTCTGGGGACCCCGTGCCCCCCGAGATACAGGCCCCTTTAGGGGGTGCCGGTATCCCTCTGCTCTGCTTGGTTTACAGGCCGCGATCATGTGATCGGGACCTTTAAACGCAGAGCACTCAGCACTCAGAAACACAGGCCAGACAGATTTAAACACACACACAATAGGGGGAGGTTTTTTTACATAGCTTGCAGGGAAGCTTAACGCACACACACAATAGGGGGATAGGGGGAGGGTTTTTTACATAGATTAGAGAGAAGGCAGGGCGTTTTAAAAGCGAGAATAGGGGAGGGGGTTTTACATAGATTTTATTTATTTATTTAGATTTATTTATTAATTGTGGGGCTGCTGTGCGTGAATTTTTTTTATTGGGGGTGAGGGGGGTGTTTGGCCCTTGGTGTGAGTTTACGACTTGCAGCAGCAGCACAATTAATAAATAAATATAAATAAATAAATAAATAAATGAAAAATAAATACATTTGAAATACATTTTTATTGATAGTGTACATGTGCAGAGGGTCTCCGGAGCAGAAGCGCACAGGTTTCAGGTCTGGGGACCCCGTGCCCCCCGAGATACAGGCCCCTTTAGGGGGTGCCGGTATCCCTCTGCTCTGCTTGGTTTACAGGCCGCGATCACGTGATCGGACCTTTAAACCAAGCAGAGGGCTACCGGCAGCCCCTAAAGGGGCCTGTATCTCGGGGGGCACGGGGTCCCCAGACCTAAAACCAACGCGGTTCAGCTCCGGAGACCCCCTGCACATCTACACTATCAATAAAAATGTATTTCAAATGTATTTATTGTCATTTATTTATTTATTTTTTGGCGGCTGCTGTGTGTGTGTATTTTATTGTTGTGGGTTGCGGGAGGGTGGGTGAATGGGGTATTCGCCCCAACGATGGTTGGGGAGGGCTTGCGGGGGGGGGGGGGGTAGCGGGAGGGCTTAACCCCTTCATGACCGTAGCGGTATTAACTGCTACGATCGTGAAGGGGTTAAGTGCACCCGCAACCCCCCCCCCCCCTCCCGCAAGTCCTAAACTCACACCAAGGGCCAAATACCCCCCTCACCCATCCCCACTACACACAATAAAGCGGGCACGATGGGTTAACCCCTTCATTGCCTTAGCGGCTATCCGCTATGGTAATGACGCAGCATTTTCCGTATTTTTAATAATACTGATCAGGAGCAGGGGGGGGGGGGGTCCCTGAGCATTAATTTCTGGCTCAGGGAACCCCCTGCTCACTGTACAATATTATTAAATCTCTCTCTGCTGCAAACACATCTCGCCCCCAGTATGTGCAGTAATTTACTGAACATGTACTGTAGAATAAATGCATAGTTTTATTTATTCGGGTTTATTACACAGTATACTGTATGGCCGGAAAACATCAGCATACAGTACAATATAATCCATCGAAATCCCCCCATTAGCCGTTTTCTTTTCTGAGGAAAAACAAAATGAAAAGTTTTAATGTACAGTAATGGTCAGCCCCCTAAAGAAGTTCCCAGCCAGCCCCACCAAAATAATACGGCAAAAATACAGTACTCACCATACTGTACAGTATTACTAAATTTCCCATTCAGCTTGCGCTGGCGCCGGCCCACTTCCAGTCCAGCTTTCATCATTTTGCAGAGGGACTAGCCCACCTGTAGTCAGCGGGAAATCGCTTAGGTACATGCAAGCTTCATCAAAACTGGCTGCGAAATCCATCTCAGAGTTGTCACCGACGGCGGGACCATGATGATAAGCTGGTGCTGCTGCTGGTTCTGGTTCTGGTTCTGGCGCATTGCTTGGCAGGGACTGTCGCTTCTTATTTCGTTTTAACACGACCCTTCGCCTTTTGCCGCCTCCATTATCATAGATACGGGAAAAACCCTGTGACACACACCAATACCCTCCAACAAATTGGGGCTCAATACGGTGAAAACAGGGGTCACTACATAACCTTTTCCTTATTGCATGCTTCCACAAATGAGGAGTTGGCGAAAATCTGTAAAAGTCATAATTTTCGATAAAATACTGATAAATTTGAACAACTGTTGCCATCTTATCCTCTGTTGCATTAATAGCGGCCCATATCAAATAAGCATAACTTCTGTCAGGTTTTTGGAACACGGGCTCCACTTGAACACTCATGTCTCTGTAGAATAGTGTAAGTGAAAATGATCTTTGTCTTTATTTAATACATTACTGTATGTAAAGCCTAAATTGATACATTTTTTGCAACTCTCCCTTCAGTCTCAAGGACAAGTTACAATACTGTAGCATACTGTACTGGGATAAAGTATCTTTTTTTGGAAACGAAACAACTTGCAAAGGCCACACATTACTTAAGTCATGAGTTTATGCCATCTGGTGGACAATCGAAACATCGCAGCCTAGTAAATCATTCTCATTATCATTTAACAGATCAGGCCCCCGTCAGCCAGGCATGAACCGTGGCTGGGAAGGCAAACGCAACGAAGCATGCAAGAGGTGAGCAGCGGCGGATTCCAGGTTTCTGCCAGGTACAAACCAGGCATTTGCTCGAATAAAGTGTGTCGGTGCAGTAGGGTGCTGCCCAACTTAAATCAGTTGGAATAGCTGATGTCTATATAATAAGCATACCGTAACATTTATAAAAACAGACGTGTCTCCAAATGTTGTGTGTCCTGCGAGACATACTGTACCTAGATGAATGCCCCCAGGTCTATGTCTATGTTCAGACCTTTCGGATTTAGGGTCTTCGACTTATAGATCCAGTATGTCTCGCGCTGGCAAAGTTTCAGGAGTCTATCCCCCCCTCTCCAGTGTGGGTCTACTTTCTCGATCCCCTTATAACTTAATCCCTCAGGATTACCTCCATGGCATAGGCTGAAATGCCTAGAGACGTTGTGTGTCATTACCTGCCTGCGTATGTTGCCCAAGTGCTCCAGTATCCGGACCCTAAGTGGTCTTGACGTGCGACCCACATACTGGAGACCACAAGGGCAGGCGAGCAGATAAACCACATACTCACTTCTACAGTTTATCATCTGCTTAATCTTAAAAGTTTTTTGGTGGTGTTTGAGCTAAAAGTTGCTTTCTTCCCCTTTACTGCTTGTTTACAGGCTTTACAGTCTTGGCATCCAAAGAAGCCTATCGGAGGGGGTAACCACTGCTTCTCATTTGGAGTCTTAATTCTCCTAAAAGTACTAGGCGCTAATTTTGCCTTAATTGACTTTGCTTTCCTAAAAATAACCCTGGGTATGTCTGGAATGTGTCCATTAAGGATTGGATCCTTTTGGACCACATGCCAGTGCTTATGTATGATGTCCCTTACTTTGTTTGCTTCCATGCTATATGTGGTAATAAAAGCTGAGTTAAAAATCAATGTGGTTCAGCTCAGGGGAGCCCCTGCTCCCGCACACTATTAATAAAAATACATTAAAGCAGCTTCATTACCTTAGCGGCTATCCGCTAAGGCAATGAAGGGGTTAAGGCACAATAGCATGTTTATTGGGGACAATTGCCCCCAATAAACATTGCAATATACAACACACATCCACCCCCCCCCCACCCTCCCCCGCCCCCCCTCCCCACCCCCTCACACATACAATACAGTAATGGGCAAAATTACTATTATCCACATATGGATAATAATGCATTTGCCCATTTTAAATACATGAATCACAATAAATACAGTAAATACATATTACACTTACCTTTTCCAGGCACCCACGATGAAGGCCACCTTCATCCTCATCCTGCCCATGCCCCCCTCCGGTGCTGCAAAACATACACAAGAATACAAATAGCCAATGTAATGTCACCTAACCCCTTAATTACCTTAGCGGTTAATAACCGCTATAGTAATTAAGGGGTTAACCCACCCTGCACCGATACCAACCCTTCACCCATTCATTTGTACAATGGGTATAATATATATATATATATATATATATATATATATATATATATATATATATATATATATATATATATATATATATATATATATATATGTATATATGTATAACACCAATATACAAATAAATGTTAAAGGATTACATAAACATGCATAAATAAAAACATGCAATCTTAATCTCAAAATCAGCACATTGCATAAAAACATTACACCAGCAGCACATTGCATCTTAAAATTAAACCAGCAGCACTTTAAAAAATAAATTATATCTCCTCTCCCAACAAAGCAGCACCTAGACAAATATATATCAAATGACAAACAATTGCATTTTAATGTGTACATGATGTAATTAATCTGTGCCTCATGTAACACTATGCAAAATCAATGTTCAAAATAAAATAAACTATGAACAACAACATACAATGCCATCCACAAAATCAAATACAAACTAAGCAAGTAAACATAAATTTACCATCAATCAATTAATCAATTTCCAAAATCAAGTACAATACAATACAAATCAATTACAAATTCACTATTCAATTCCTAAATCCAAACCATTGAGAAAAAGATTCAACTTCAAAGTAACCACCATCATGCAAATCTAACTATCAAAAATAAGCCATTATTAAAAAGCAAGCCCCTGAAATAAACTATTGCAAAATCATGATATACTACATGTAAATAAATATCAATTACATGACACACAACAATTCCTAACCAAAGCTTCAAAATACATGTTAAAAACATAAATAAATGTTTGCAATACAATCATTTATTTTCCCTGTATGTTTACCAAATATAGCTAAACATTACATACAGGGGCAATAAATGAGCATAAAAACAATGACATTACATCAAAAAATACAATACAATACAGCCATTCAGTGTCCCTGTATGTATGTATGTATATCCATAGGGAGATACATAAATTCAGGGGCATTAAATGGACATTAAAAAAAAACACATGAATAAAAAATCAAAAAAACCTGTAAAAGTAAAATAATATATACTTTTCTTTTGTATACTTACCATTAGATGGCCGACACAGCGAAATCCAGGGGAACCGGAAGCACAAATTACAAATAGAAGAAAGAAGACACAGTTGTGGATTGTAAGGGTTTATTATTTTATGGCTGCTTCTACATTTTTACATTGTGAAATGAATAAATACTGTACAAATGAAGGTATTTTTTCTACATTAATTGTTTATCTAGGTGAATTGAAGAGATATTTTTGCATACATCGTACAATTTCTCATTGCTTATTCCAGGCACTCTGTTCGTAGCTTTTAATCTTGAAGAATTGAAGAAAAACAGACTTACTGTACAGTATGCTTGTACTGATAATTTTTGGTTCGAGTTTGACAGTAATAGGGGTTCCTGAGTCTGATAAAGCCTCCACTTCCCGTTTTCCAAGTATACATACTATATTGTTTAAATCTCTCTAAAATATAGATATACAGATGCAGCGGACGTTATTTTAAGGCATCACGGCGCCGTTTTCGTGTGCGCTGCTGTACTCCACGCGGCATGAACGCGGCCAATTGCCCCAGGCACACGTGTTTATCGTGGTTGCTTTGTTTGAATTTCATGGATTGTGTGCAATTATATGCAAAGAAATGAATTAATTGTAATGTGTACAGTACAGTGCTACTGTGCTACTGTGTCAATTTCAGGTGTTTAAAAGCCAGAACACTAAAATGCCATTTTATGCACTCGCCTGCACTCGCGTCCTAAGGCGGTACGGATAGAAGAAATCCCGCGCCATGACATGGGTATTCCGAGGTATACACCGCGTGATTAATTAAAATAACGGCCACTGCATCTGTAGCAGCGCCATCTTCATTGTTCTCTTTCAGTGGGACAAGTTGTAACATTTGGCACCAACACTGTTATTATATCCTATAAAAACTCTGTAATATTCAGTGTTCTACCTAGATGTGTTATGTCTAAGAGGAACAATGACGCCTGCTACATCTTTACATTAAAATAACTGTTTGCAGAAATGTTAAATAAAATAACATAGCAGCCAGGGGATACAGATGAAAGGTCTTGATGACCCCAATGTGTTTCTTATGTACATTTTGAATAAGAGAGCATGTTTCCAGGTGCTTATCTGAGTTTTGCTGTTAGGAGATTTTTCACGTTTAGATGTTGCGTAAAGATAAGTAACACATCATGTCATACATAACAGAAAACATATTTTCCATATTTTAACACGAGGCTGAGGAGATTAGGTTAGATAATGTCCACATTCTATTTGAAAATCATTGATTTGCGTTTTTCAATATTTAAAAATATTTGGGGGATCGTTTATCAAAACAAAGTCTTTCGGCTGCAAAACTAGGACAAAAAAAAAGGTACAAAATGAATCAAAGAAAATTGTCTCCATTTAAACAAATGGGGCTTTATCTGTTAAATGTGCAGTAGGTTTACCCCAGATTGCAGCCTGGGAAACTTTGCAGAATAATCTCAAAAGTCCTGTGCTTAAATGTACATAAATATAACATGGCTGCTGATTAAATTTCCACTTGTATGTTTGCTAAGGAAATTGAGTAGAAAGACTTATTAAGTTGTTGTGGGTTCATTGTCTTAGATGACTCCATGGCTGAACCATAAGCAATTGGAATTTAGGGCTGATTTAGTCAAAACAAATATGTTGGCAAATGCATTGACATTGCTTTAATGTAAACAATAATCAGTGTTCTCTCAATACAACCTTTTTTTATATGTGCACAGTATTTTGTTGTTTACACAATTAAAATAAGTATATGGAGCATCTTAAGTAATAATATACAGTGGATAGATGATTTCCACGTTTCATGCTGTATAAGTAAGGCTGAGTCCCCGCTGGCGCTGAGCGCGCTCATGCTTAGAGCATGAGTGCCGGGTGTCCTGCAACTTGCAGGCGCACGCGCAGGGGGGAAGAGAGGGGGGCGCATTGCGGGCTATCGAACAAGCGGGAGAGTTTAAAAAATGTGTACTAAAGCGCGCGCATCGCGTGGGCGGGAACATGTATATATATATATATATATGCATGTAACCGCGCCAAGCTCAGCAAGCTCAGCGCCAGCGGGGACTCGGCCTTAAGTGAGCAAATACCGTAATGTAGCTCCATTGACTTATTATGACACAGAATTAAAGAAATCAGAGGAAACTGGTATGAAGTACAGTGCTGTAAAGTTTAGCTCACAGTAGTTCATACCAGTTTCTTCTGATTTCTTTACATATAAAAACTATGCCACATAATGAAGAAACAGAAATAAATGTGATTATCTGAAATGTGATTAGGCAGCAAATGAAAATAGTACGAGGGTGGGATGTGACATTTAAAAAATATTACACCTTTCTGGGGCAGTGCTAAGCAATATGATGCCTTATGACACACCACCATTTAGTAAATCTTGGCCTTGTTTTAAAAGGTCATTTATACTTATAAAGCATTGTATGTGTCATTTAATTAATTGTAGTCAAAATAACAATGAGAACAGCTGTCATGCAAGTATTTCATTTCCTGAAGCACAAATGCCGACCACTGATATGACGTGCAATGAGACCTTTAGAACATTTATTCAACTACAGTTTCTATCTAAACAAACATTCTCTAGAAAAAAAACAGAAGTGAACATTTATTATTAACATTATATTTGAGTTTTTATGCCCGTTTGATTGTATACAAGTGTTGAAGCTTTTCATTACAAGTGAATCATATCACATCGCCGGCAAAACAACTTTTACATGCCACTGAAATTCAGCAACATCTGTATAGCAGAGCAATATGTACAGTAAACTAACATAATGATAGTGCACCTTGTTGTAGGAGTACAGTAATCTTGGTTTGATGAATGTTTATTGAATGGTATCCTTTTAAAGCATTATTAAAGAATAACATATTTTGACAGGCATGTTTATTTATAAAACCTACATTTATGTTTATTACTGTATCTTTTAATTGGTAAAACATAGAATACCAAATATATTACAGGCCTTATAGACTTTCAAAATAATATTATAACTCTTGAACATGTGATGTGTTGAATTAAAGTGTGTGTGTGTGTGTGTGTGTGTGTGTGTGTGTGTGTGTGTGTGTGTGTGTGTGTGTGTGTGTGTGTGTGTGTGTGTGTGTGTGTGTGTGTGTGTGTGTGTGTGTGTGTGTGTGTGTGTGTGTGTGTGTGTGTGTGTGTGTGTGTTCATTAGCAACAAAAATACATAAAAAGTGTAGTCCTGTATAAACACGCATGGTAATGAAGCTGCATTAATGTACATTTTAATAATAGTGTGCGGGAGCAGGGGGTCCCCTGAGCTGAACCGCATTGATTTCTGCCTCAGAGACGCCCTGCTTCCCGAGTTACAGGCCCCGGTATGGGGCATCAGAGGCCAATGTCGCCGCCATCTTTATAGCGTCCAAGACGCGACGTGGGCTCTATAAAGATGGTGTCCACATTGGCACCGATGCCCCAAACCGGGGCCTGTAACTCAGGAAGCAGGGGGTCTCTGAGGCAGAAATCAATGCAGTTCAGCTCAGGGGACCCCCTGCTCCTGCACACTATTATTAAAATTTACATTAATGCAGCTTCATTACCTTAGCGGCTATCCGCTAAAGCAATGAAGGGGTTAAGGCACATTAGCATGTTTATTGGGGACAATTGCCCCCAATAAACATAGCAATAAACAACACACATCCCCCCACCCCGCCCCCTAACCCCTATAGTACAGTAATGGGCAAAATTACTATTATCCACATATGGATAATAATGCATTTGCCCATTTTAAAAACATAAAAATTACAATAAATACAGTCAATATATATGACCCTTACCTTTTACAGGCACCCACGATGAAGGCCGTCTTCATCCTGCCCATGCCCCCTCCGATGCGGCAAGACATACGCAAGAATAAAAACATCCAATGTAATGTCCCCTAACCCCTTAATCACCATAGCGGTTATTAAACGCTACAGTCATTAAGGGGTTAACCCACCCTCACCCAACACTCGGGAGGCCAACATACCCTCCCCTACGAACCCCCCCCACCCCATGAGGCCTAACCACCCTCACCCACTACCCAGCCGGGAGGCCTACCCACATACCCTTGGGGCCAATACCCCCTCCCCCCACCCCCAGTACCCACAATAAAAACAATACACAGCCCCACAATAAACATCATTCTATTTATTAAATACATAACCCACCCCCTGTGCCCCCCCCATAAATATATGATTTATTCTTTTATATACAGGGTTCATACCCCAGGCCCATGTGAGTCCCCGGTGGGCCTGATGGGTCACCTCACAGACCTACAGGTTACCAGCAACTTGTTTCATACAGTTCTGGAGGCCTTTTGGTGGGTCCCACCAGGTGCCATGGCCCACCAGGTGGTCTCCGCGGGTCACTGTGGGCCACAATTGGGTCCCCACGGTAGGACTGCGGATGTCTGGGGACCCCGGCTCAGACCCACAGGTGTCTGAGGGGCTTCGGATGGTTCTTCCCCGCAGATGTCCCCCGTGGACCACGCAGCCTGGTACCCGTGAGATACCCGAGGATACCGCAGGTGGTCTCCAGAAATCTCTCGCAGACCTGAGGAACCAACCCTGTATGTAAAAAAAATAAACCTGACCTATACATTCAATACATCAATCCTCCCCCCCCCCCCCAACACATACAGTACAATAATGTGCCAAATAACTATTATCCAGATATGGATAATAGATTATTTGCCCATTATTAAACACATTAACTAGCTTAATAACATTAATAAAGTTCTACTGACCTCATCAATAAGAAGCCCCCGTCCCCAGCAAAATCCTTGTCCTCCGTTGCCAACAAAATACATAGCCAATACATTGCAATTACATTCAGATATCAATTAACTCCTTAATCACCTTATCGGATAATAACCACAAAGGTAATTAAGGGGTTAAGCCACCCTGGCCCGATACCCACCCTTCACCCATTCATTTGTACAGTGGCTTCATCATGCAACTATATATATATATATATATATATATATATATATATATATATATATACAGTGGTTGACAAATCACCAAAAAATCTACTCGCCACACAAAAAAATCTACTCGCCACCTAGTACCAAACGTGTGCTGCTTGGGCCAATATTTACTCGCCCGGGGGTTAAATCCACTCGTCCGGGGCGAGCAAATGTATAGGTTTGTCGAACACTGTATATATATATATATACATACACATATATATATATAGAGAGAGAGAGAGAGAGAAAGAGAGAGAGAGAGAGAGAGAGAGAGAGAGAGAGAGAGAGAGAGAGAGAGAGAGAGAGAGAGAGAGAGAGACATGATGAACCAATATACAAATTAATGTGGAAGGGTTATCAAAAACATGCACAACTACAAATATCACTTCTCCATACAGACACAGTACAATAAAATCATACTTCCTCAAAAAATCCATTCTCGTCTTCCAATCAAAAGCCTCAAATGCCAATCAAAACATTGCATTTACATTGTATATATATATATATATATATATATATATATATATATATATATAGTCAGATAAGGCAGTTGGCACTCCAATAGGTGCTGGTAAGCCACAGGTGCACGTCCCATATAGAGAATGTAGTTATACGTTACCGTTCCTAGGATTGGTAAGCAAGAGACAGCACTCAATGTTGAAAATCAAAGTGTATTAGTGAAAGCAAAAATACATCCAGAAACCCAACGTTTCGGTCCTACAGAATGGGACCTTCCTCAGGGGTATACAAATCCCACCATAACCTTAATGACAGTGGTGATTACCTAGTCTTGTCTCAAACCTGCTAGCCATTAAGACCAGCCTCACACTGATGATACCCATCAAGGTTGAAACATGTATGTGAGTGGGTCTAATGGCTTTGCATCTCATCCCAGCCTCTGTCTAAAAGCTGTGTTTAAAACAGCATGCATTGGCTTGAGGATTGGCTTGTGTAATACGAGCTTGAGACAAAAGGTGGCACTGAGTGCTCATTTGCATGTCATTTCCCAGAATCCCTTGCTGCAGTGGAAGCGCTGTATGCTGGTTGACAATGGGGAAAGACAGGGTTGCAGACCTGTCTAAGACATGCAAATGAACATACAGTAATATTTACAGTTGCTATACATATATATATATAGTTGCATGATGAAGCCACTGTACAAATGAATGGGTAAAGGGTGGGTATAGGGCGAGGGTGGCTTAACCCCTTAATTACGTTTGTGGTTATTATCCAATAAGGTAATTAAGGGGTTAATTGATATCTGAATGTAATTGCAATGTATTGGCTATGTATTTTGCTGGCAACGGAGGACAAGGATTTTGCTGGCGACTTGGGCTTCTTATTGATGAGGTCAGTAGAACTTTATTCATGTTATTATGCTAGTTAATGTGTTTAATAATGGGAAAATAATCTATTATCATATCTGGATAATAGTTATTTGGCACATTATTCTACTGTATGTGTTGGGGGGGAGGGATTGATTGAATGTATAGGCCAGGTTTATTCTTTTTACATACAGGGTTGGTTCCTCAGAAATTTCTCCAAAGGGGGAATAGCCATAAGACTATAAAAAAGGCATATCATAGAGCCCTAATTACACCAAGAGAATCACTTCTGCAATGTAAGACAAAATCTGAGGATAAAAAACTTGTACGCTTCATAGGTACTTATAGTGCACAATGGAGGAATATTAAAGACATCTACTCCAAACATTGGCACATATTACTTCAAGATCCCGACCTGAATGAAGTTTTGAAAAGTGAGCCATCCATGGTGAGCAGACGGTCACAAAACCTCAAAGACACGTTGGTTCACAGCCATTTCGCCAAAAATATAATCAATCCCCCACACACATGGCTTCCACCAAAACCACAGGGTACCTATGCATGTGGCTCATGCAAGGCATGTCAGTATATCAAGGTCAGTAAGAAACACACTAGCAATGGCAAGGAATACACTACAAGGGGTTTCTTTAATTGTAAATCCACCAAAATTGTCTACTTGGTCACATGTTGTTGCAATTTACAATATGTTGGAAAAACCGGTAGGGAATTTCGTCGCCGCATCTTGGAGCATATTGGCTCCATAAAAAACTGTGCAGACACCCCGGTCTCCAGACACGTGAGAGAGCATCATCAAGGCAATACGAAATCCCTAGTTTTCCAGGGAATTGATAGGGTTGTTCCTAGCAACAGAGGGGGCAACTGGGATAAAAAATCCTTCTGCAAAAGGAGTCAAGGTGGATTTTCACTTTGTCCACTTTGACTCCTAATGGCATTAATGATGGTTTTCTTTACACCCCCTTCTTATAAACCTCAGATGTTGTTTCCAGTGCCCCCCCCCCCCCCCCCCCAAGAACTCATTTGGGGAATAACTCATAACCCTTTATTACTGATATGTGGCTGTACTAATGAGTTTTTACATTAAATGAGTGCATAGACTATAAGTCGTTATAAATATATAACACGATCACCTATACCTCTAAATCGTTATATCTCCATTATATACATACATCTCCAGTGTTTTATGCGATATATTGTTTGCCTGTCCGATTATTATATCCACATAAGCGATGCTGCAATAAGTATTCACTCTATCAGTGTAACTCAGGCTGACAATTGCAGCCGATTCAGAGGAACTAGTTCCTCCCACCTTCCTCCCCTCTAGAGGGAGCGTCTGCATGTTAGAGGCTATGATTGGCTGCCAGCAACCGCCAATAGGAAGATGGCATCAGTTACCATGGTAATATGAGCCGTTCCAATAGAGGAATGTACTCCTCCTACTTCCCTCCCTCTCAGAGGGAGTATCTAGCTGTGGTGAGCCAGGATTGGCCGAGAGCCACTACCAATAGTATGCTGGCATCGATCGATCACCATGGTAACATTATGGTATAAAAACCTACCGTTTTCACTTGGAACCTGCCCCCGATGAAGCCCGTCACGGTGAAACGTACGTAGGGTACGTCTGACGTCACCATCACGTGACGTCGGCTTGTCGGAGTGGTGAGGGCTTGTGTACCGTCTGGGTGCTTCGTAGACTGCATTCGTGGGCAGCAACAGCACCTAGACTTTAGTGTCAGTCAATGTTTAATAAAGAGTTTGTGTCCGAATACATTGAGTTAGAGATCAGCTACTTAGATAGACTTGGGGCTATTTCTATAGCTTCCCTGGACATATGTGTCTATTTGTATAGCTATATTCATTCTCTCCTGTGTAAGCTTATGGTTGCTCCCACAAGGGATCAGGGATATAATACTATCCTCACCTTACTTACCTGTGTGATACTTCTCTAAACACTTACAAACCTTTCAAGGGTTAATAGACTGACAATAGGGTTTATATATAATCCCCCTATGTACTACCCCACCTCTCCGTTTTTTTATTAATTTTAATAACAATTTGTCCTGCATCTATGGTTAATTCCAAACAGTTAGCATTTTAAGATTAATCAATACATATTACGTTTTAGTTTGGGTGCACTCTCTACTGTAAGTGCCACAATATAGGGATTCTTTCTTTCCTTTCACTTAGTCTATTATTTATTCCCTGTGAGCACCACCCTTCCCTTATACTGTTTGGGGTATTAATCCCTCTTCATTCGCTTGAGCAGGGTATATTCTGCAGATGATACTTGGTTTATTTATATATATATATATATATATCAGTGTATCTCGAAAGCTCGCACACCTTGTGTAAAGCACTATATATAATGCGGGCTCTCCATTCATTTTTATTCACACTGATACACATACACACTCTTTCTTCACTTGATTTCACAGTAACCTTTTGACACCTCTAGCCATAAAACACATCCACACCGGGGGAAGGAACAGCACAGATAACATTCCAAGAGACACTGTTTTTAAGTTTACCTTTTGCTTCATTCATTGTAACATCGCCGGAAGAAGAGATCAGTGTATCTCGAAAGCTCGCACAAATAAAAGCATTTAGTAAGCCACAGAACGGTATCATCTATTTATTTTTTTGATTATTGAAGCTTGGCTAACACGGTACTGATACCTCTACACATATATATATATATATATATATATATATACAGTAGCGACATCTTTTATTGAACTAAATGCCGGCGGCATGCCGGGATCTACCCCAGCTGCCGCCAGTAATAACCGCGCGCCGCCGCGTTTCCCCCACGCACCCCCCCTCCACTTCGCGCGCAATTTACTCCCCTTCCCGACCCCGAACCCGGCTCCTGCTCTGCCCCTCTGCTTCCCCGCACCCCCGCTTACCTTAATTTGATCTCCAGGGGTGTCGGGGAAGCCTGGGGAAGCCGGGGAAGCCGGGGAAGCCGGGCGCGCATGTGACTGTGACGTCACAGTGCGCCGCCACGCGCCGCGGCTACCCGCTTCCCAGACGCATGCAGCCGGCGGCTTTTACTCGAATAAAAGCTGCCGCTGCTGTATATATATATATATATATATATATATAGTCAGATAAGGCAGTTGGCACTCCAATAGGTGCTGGTAAGCCACAGGTGCACGTCCCATATAGAGAATGTAGTTATACGTTACCGTTCCAAGGATTGGTAAACGAGACAGCACTCAATGTTGAAAATCAAAGTGTATTAGTGAAAGCAAAAATACATCCAGAAACCCAACGTTTCGGTCTACAGAATGGGACCTTCCTCAGGGGGATTTGTATATATATATATATATATATATATAGTTGCATGATGAAGCCATTGTACAAATGAATGGGTGAAAGGTGGGTATCGGGCCAGGGTGGCTTAACCCCTTAATTACGTTTGCGGTTATTATCCAATAAGGTGATTAAGGGGTTAATTGATATCTGAATGTAATTGCAATGCATTGGCTATGTATTTTGCTGGCAACGGAGGACAAGGATTTTGCTGGCGATGGGGGCTTCTTATTGACGAGGTCAGTAGAACTTTATTCGTGTTATTATGCTAGTTAATGTGTTTAATAATGGGCAAATAATCTATTATCCATATCTGGATAATAGTTATTTGGCACATTACTCTACTGTATGTGTTGGGGGGGGGGGGATTGATTGATTGATTGAATGTATAGGCCAGGTTTATTCTTTTTACATACAGGGTTGGTTCCTCAGGTCTGCGAGAGACCTCTGGAGACCACCTGCGGGTATCTCACGGGTACCAGGCTGCGTGGTCCACGGGGGACAACTGCGGGGAAGAACTGGTGACCCCACATCTGTGGGGGCACCGCGGACCCATAGTGTGCGGGGAAGAACCAGTGGCCCCACATCTGTGGGGGCACCGTGGACCCGTAGTGCCCACCCGTGGGTCTCCAGACCCCGTGGGAACCACCCGAGGCCCCTCAGACACCTGTGAGTCTGACCCGGAGCCCCCAGACACCCGCGGGCCTACCGTGTGGACCCAATTGTGGCCCATGGTGACCCGCGGAGACCACCTGGTGGGCCATGGTGCCTGGCGGGACCCATCAACAGGCCTCCAGAACTGTTTGAAACAAGTTGCTTGTAACCTGTAGGTCTGTGAGGTGACCCATCAGGCCCACCGGGGACTCGCGTGGGCCTGGGGTATGAACCCTGTATGTAAAAGAATAAATCATGTATTTATGGGGAGGGCACAGGGGGTGGGTTATGTATTTAATAAATAGAATGATGTTTATTGTGGGGCTGTGTATTGTTTTTATTGTGGGTACTGGGGGTGGGGGGAGGGGGTATTGGCCCTCAAGAGTATGTGGGTAGGCGTCCCAGCAGGGTATTGAGTGAGGGTGGTTAGGCCTCACAGGGTGGGGGTTAGTGGGGGAGGGTATGTAGGCCTCCCGAGTGGTGGGTGAGGGTGGGTTAACCCCTTAATGACTGTAGCGGTTAATAACCGCTATGGTGATTAAGGGGTTAGGGGACATTACATTGGCTATTGTGATTGTTGTGCATGTTTTGCAGCACCGTAGGGGCATGGGCAGGATGAAGATGAGGATGAAGAAGGCCTTCATTGTGGGTGCCTGTAAAAGGTAAATGTCATATGTTTTTACTGTATTTATTGTAATTTATATGTATTTAAAATGGGCAAATGCATTATTATCCATATGTGGATAATAGTAATTTTGCCCATTACTGTATAGTATGTGTTAGAGGGGTGTATTTAGTTATAAATATTGTTTATTATTTTTGGAGGTGCAACATTGGTACCGCAGGCCGGTGGGTACCCCGGGAATCCCTCGGGGACCCCGGGACGGCTGCGGGGACCCATGGACCTACACGGGGTCAGCCGGGGACACCCGCCAGCCTGTTGTATTGGTGTTGCGCATGCAAAAATGTAAACAAATAATTTTTTCGAAGTCCTGCTTTTTTTATCACCAGCCTTTAGCTGGTGAGCTTTATTCAGCGCAACTTTCACGTACGATCAGTTTGCGTTGCTTAGTGAAACCCGCAGAAGGGCAGGATTCCGCGCAAACAGCTGATCGTACGAGCAAAGTTGGACTTTGAAAAAATTTCAAGAAAAAGTCCGTTTTAGAGCGCAAAGTGCCTCTTTGCGCAGCTTAGTGAATAGCGCTCTACAGAACTTTACGTTCTGAGAGCACTTTGCACTCTTATAACGACTTATCACTGCTTAGTGCATAGCCCCCATAGTATGCACAGTGGACAACCGAACATAAAGTACCATAAGTATTTACTCTCATTATACTGTTTTAAACTTTTTGGATCATTATATAATTCAGTCACTTTATTACATTTAAGGTTATTTTCCCGATTTTACTCTTGTGGATTTTTTGCACCTCCAGTGGGTTAGTGGTGAAGAATTTGAGACACCTAGAAGTTTTTTCTATGGAGCTGCAGATTTCACAAGAATTTTTCACACCTTTTGTCTCAAGCTCGTATTACACAAGCCAATGCATGCTGTTTTAAACACAGCTTTTAAACAGAGGCTGGGATGAGATGCAAAGCCATTAGACCTACTCACATACATGTTTCAACCTTGATGGGTATCATCAGTGTGAGGTTGGTCTTAATGGCTAGCAGGTTTGAGACTAGACTAGGTAATCACCACTGTCATTAAGGTTATGGTGGGTAAAAAAAGTGACAAAAACCCTCCCATTAAGACCAGCCTCACACTGATGATACCCATCAAGGTTGAAACATGTATGTGAGTAGGTCTAATGGCTTTGCATCTCATCCCAGCCTCTGTTTAAAAGCTGTGTTTAAAACTGCATGCATTGGCTTGAGGATTGGCTTGTGTAATACGAGCTTGAGACAAAAGGTGGCACTGAGTGCTCATTTGCATGTCATTTCCCAGAATCCCTTGCTGCAGTGGAAGTGCTGTATGCTGGGTGACAATGGGGAAAGACAGGGTTGCAGACCTGTCTAAGACATGCAGATGAGCATACAGCTATATTTGCATATTTGCTTTCCTGTGGAGGGTTTTTGTCACTTTTTTTACTCACCATAACTTAACTCAGTATTATGGTTTGGCCTATCCCATAAGCCTCTCTTGCATTCCCAGTAAAATCAACCCCACACTGATGAGACCCATCAAGGTCGAAACAGCTGTCTGTGGGTGGTTTTCTGGGTATGCACCTTAACCCTGGCTGTGCTCAAAGCTGTGACCATGCAGCAAGCTTAAGCCTATAGGGAACCATGTTAAAAATGGTTATTGAGGCAAAAAGTGACACTGTGTGCTCATTTGCATGTCATTTCCCAGAATCCCTTGCTGCAGTGGAAGTGCTGTATGCTGGTTGATAATGGGGAAAGGCGGGGTTGCAGACCTGCCTAAGACATGCAGATGAGCATACAGCTATATTTGCATATTTGCTTTCCTGTGGGGGGTTTTTGTCACTTTTTTTACTCACCATAACTTAACTCAGTATTATGGTTTGGCCTATCCCATAAGCCTCTCTTGCATTCCCAGTAAAATCAACCCCACACTGATGAGACCCATCAAGGTTGAAACAGCTGTCTGTGGGTGGTTTTCTGGGTATGCACCTTAACCCTGGCTGTGCTCAAAGCTGTGACCATGCAGCAAGCTTAAGCCTATAGGGAACCATGTTAAAAATGGTTATTGAGGCAAAAAGTGACACTGTGTGCTCATTTGCATGTCATTTCCCAGAATCCCTTGCTGCAGTGGAAGTGCTGTATGCTGGGTGATAATGGGGAAAGGCGGGGTTGCAGACCTGCCTAAGACATGCAGATGAGCATACAGCTATATTTGCATATTTGCTTTCCTGTGGAGGGTTTTTGTCACTTTTTTTACTCACCATAACTTAACTCAGTATTATATATATAATACTGAGTTAAGTTATGGTGAGTAAAAAAAGTGACAAAAACCCTCCACAGGAAAGCAAATATAACTGTATGCTCATCTGCATGTCTTAGGCAGGTCTGCAACCCCGCCTTATATTTATATATTTATACTGTCATTAAGGTTATGGTGGGTAAAAAAAGTGACAAAAACCCTCCACAGTAAAGCATAAAGCAACTGTAAATATTACTGTATGCTCATTTGCATGTCTTAGACAGGTCTGCAACCCTGTCTTTCCCCATTGTCACCCAGCATACAGCACTTCCACTGCAGCAAGGGATTCTGGGAAATGACATGCAAATGAGCACTCAGTGCCACCTTTTGTCTCAAGCTCGTATTACACAAGCCAATCCTCAAGCCAATGCATGCTGTTTTAAACACAGCTTTTAAACAGAGGCTGGGATGAGATGCAAAGCCATTAGACCTACTCACATACATGTTTCAACCTTGATGGGTATCATCAGTGCATACTTTTGTCTGGGACTATTCACAGCACACCAGCCCTGGTAAACTGCTGGTACACTGCATATTTGCCAAACGGAGCCTGGGAATGCCCCCAAAGTCTGCAATTTGACCGGATGACCTACATCAGTCCTGGAATCTGCTGAGACGCTGCTCCTTCACCAACGGAGCCTGGGACTGCCCCAAGAGCTTGCAGTTAGACCGGATGGTGGTGATTATTATCACATATGCTTGATTTTATTGTACTTCTTGTAAGTGCGTTTTTTACCCCTCCCTCCCCCCTCCCCCTCATTAAATATACTTTTATACGCTATGGGCGTGCGCTCTCTCTTTTCCATATATATATGTATTATCGGAATATTTCGAAACCATAAGCTTATTCTTATTGAGAGCCTTTCAAAAAAAGATATATGGAAAAACCATAGAGTTTTTATTAAAAATCAGAGTAAAGAATGTGCTTATAGCACTAACAAACTTGTGTGTTGAGCTTTATGCAGTATGAATAAAAGGCTTTCCAGGCAGTGTGAACCTCTTTCGTCCTTCCTCTGGCTATCTCTGGTGTGGTATCCTTTGCGGAGCTCAGGACGTGGCAGTCTAGTCTACCATGTTGTCCTATTCTGCAAGATGAAATTCACTGTGGGGGTCTCCCTTCCTCATGGAGTTCCGGTCAGGCAGCGCCTGCAGACGGGTCAACCAAACAGTCTTAGACCTCTCGGCCGGCTCTAGGGTGCAGATCACATGCAGGACGTAGCATGAGCGTATGAAAACACTGGAGGTCACAGTCCCGTGCGCAGACATAGTAGGTGCCAAACAGCTACGGAAGCCTCAAAAGTCCAACACTATGCGTTTTGCCTTTAGGCTTCCTTAGGGTTATTGTTCGGTATCATGTCCCGAACTCTTGAATACAGGTTTGGTCTTTTAACCCTTTACCGACCAGCTCAAAAAAAAGGGAATGTATTTTTCCTCATTTAAAATATATAGGGCCTCATGCAGTAAGCGACTATAAGCCAGCTTCTCGCAAAAAAAAGCCTACTGCGATTCAGTTAGCCCCGAGAAGCTGGCAATAAGAGCAAAACTAGACGTTTTTTCCCCTCAAAAAAAAAATTTCAGCAACCGCTCGGCAATAAGCCACTTTTCGGCACTGATCGCCAGTTTTTCAAACACGCTCAATTTTAGTAGCCCCAACCAGCTTCTCGCAGCTGATCGGCGCTCTAGAATGCAGCGTTCCTCTACAAATCATCCCGCCACAAAAAGGTGGCAAGAAGGTGGGGAGAAGCGGCGGATGAGTGGCGAGACGACACTTAGAAAAAATCAGGCCTTTTTATATCCATTAATATCAGCACCGGAGACCCCCGTCATGAATCAGATGCAGGAAAATGCATTTACAGGCAACTTTATTAACTTAGCGGCTAACCGCAAAGGCAATTAAGGTGTTAACCACCAGTGCCAGGCCTGTTTTGGGTAGCGGGGGTGGGTGAAGGTGGTATTTGGCCCTTGGTGGGAGTTTAGGCCTTACAGAGGGGTTGCGGGTGGACGTAACCCCTTTATTACCTTAGCGGTTAATACTGCTAAGGTAATGAAGGGGTTAACCCCTCCAGTTACCCACCCGCAAGGTCTAAACACCCATCCTTGGGGCTAATACCCCCTTCACCCACCCCCGCTACCCACAATAAAACAATACACACAACAGCCCAACTACCCACCTCCTAGGTCCCCAATAAACATTGCAATATCTAATACACCAACCACCCACCCCCTGTGCCCCCAACAACCCCTATACCCCCCTAACATACATCAAATATCTTAATTTTTTTATGCACAGGAAATATACTATAGGCCGGCGGTGGCCTTCGGGTGGTCCCTGGGTGGTCCAGCAAGTGTCCGGGGGTCCCCGCTTGCCTGCAGAACAATCCTGTGCTCCCCCAAAAAATACATAAATACTTTTAAAAAAATACACCCCCACCACCCACCCCACCCCATAACACATACAGTACAATAATGGGCAAAATTACTATTATCCACATATGGATAATAGTGCATTTGCCCATTTAAAATACAATAAGCAGCATAAATAAAGTAAATAAATCTTGCATTCACCCCTACCTGGCTGCCACAATGAAGGCTGTCCTCATCCTCATCACCGTCCATGTCCTCCATTGCTACAAACAATACATTAGAATAGAAAAAGACAATCTAATGTCCCCTAACCCCTTAATCACCTTAGCGGTTAGTAACCGCTATAGTAATTAAGGGGTTAACCCACTCTCCCCCCCACCCACCCGGTAGGCCTAAACACCCATCCTTGGGGACAATAAACCCATCACCCACCCCCACTACCCACAATAAAAACAATACACATAACAGCCCCACTACCCATCTCTAAGGCCCACAATAAACATTACCATATTTAATAAACATCAATACATAACCATCCTACCCACCCCCTTTGCCCCCACATAAAAACATGATTTCTTTTTTTACATACAGGATTAATACCACAGGCCAACGGGTGTCCCCGGAGGGCTTGACGGGTATCCACAGGCCACACAGTGTACCCCGGGGGTTGGCCCACGGATATCTGGGGCCTCCAGGTGGTCTCCGCTGTGCTGCATGGGCCTCCCCGTGGGCCCCAATGGGGTCCACGGGTGGGCCCCGCGGGTGTCTGGAGGTCCCCAGGTTGTCCCCTCAGGTGTCTTGTTGCCCTCGAGTAGTTCCCACGGTGGTCTGGGGGACCTTGGATTTTTCCCATGGGGGCTGGGGGGCCCTCGGGTAGTTCCCACAGGTTTCTGGGGGGCCCTTGGGTGGTCCCCATGGATCCCCGTGGGTCCCCGGTGCCTCAACAGCTGTGGGCCTCAGTTCTTCCCCGCAGGTGTCCCCCGTGGGTCCTCAGCTGCTACCCGTGGGCATCCGGGTATCCTTGGGTGGTCTCCATGGGTCCCCGTTGCCCTGCGGTACCAATCCTGCATGTAAAAAATAAAACATGTCATACATTTAAATCAATACACCCCCCCAACCCCCCAAACACATGCAGTACAGTAATGTGCAAAATAACTATTATCCAGATATGGATAATAGATTATTTGCCCATTATTAAACACATTAACCAGCATAAATAAAGTTTAAAAAATCGTTCTACTTACCCCTTGCAATGTGAAGGGTGTCCTCGGCAGGCTACTGCAGGTCCCTCTACACCGTTGCCAGAAAAATACATAGCAAAATACAATCTAATGTCCCCTAGCCCTTTAATCACCTTAGTGGTTAATAACCACGAAAGTAATTAAGGGGTTAACCCACCCTCTGCCATTACCCACCCAGGAGGCATAACCATCCTCCCCAGGCAACTATTCCCACCCTTCACTCATTTGTACAGTTGGTACATCATGCCCATATAATATTGGGCATGATTAACCAATATACCAAAAAATTGGGTAAGGATTAAATAAGCGGGCCCAAATAAAAAACATTGCATTGCCAAATCAAACACAGCGCATTCCAAAATCAAATACAGAACATATCAAACTAAAACACAGCACATAGCAAACTAAAACACAGCAAATAGCCAATTAAATAGATAACAAATGCCAATCAAACAATTGAATGGCACAGTGTGTCATTTAACACTAGGTGGCCTTAAATTAGTCAATGCTCAACCTAAAAGAAACAATTACAAACAAGATCCAATGCATTCCAAAGAATCAGAAAATAAAAACAAATCAAGAAGTAAACAGAAAAAAATTACCAACAATCAAATAATCCAATCCAATCCTAAATAAATTCCACAATTCACAATTAAAACACCAAAACCAAACCATTATGAAATAAATGAAAGCACAAAGTAACCACCAGCAGTCAAAATCTAACTACCAAAAAGAAACCACGATTACAAAGCAAGCACCCCCCCTGAAATAAACTATTTAAAACACCACTAAAAAATAGTTCATACTAAATAAAAATAAAAATTACATTGCACCAACATTTCTAAACAAATAAGCAAAATACATTTAAAATACATAAAAACAAGCATTTGCAAAAACAACCATTGATTGTCCCTGTATATATGTATATCCATAGATAGACATACATAAATACTGTGGCAATAATTGGGCATCAAAAAATAATTCAATCACAATAAAAAAAAAATCAAAAACCTGTAAAAGAAAATTAACATACATTTAACTGTTTTACTTACCTTTAGATGACTTAACCCTCCGAATCCCAGGGACACTGCATGCTCACGAACCAATCCACGAACAGGAACCAGGTAAAAAAAATCCCAAGTCTTTATCTTCTTTCTTTTTCTTCTTCTGTAAATTTGTAATCCAATTCGTCACTTTCTTGGTTCTTCTGGGGTCTTCATCTGTATCTTCTTCTTCATCTGCATCTTCGCCCAGCACGCCCTTGTCCTCCTCTTCGTGCAAGAGGTCCTTCCTCCTCGGCTTTTTTTTGGTGACGTCATGTAAAGGAAATGAAGCGTGCCAATCAGAATGGCTGTGCTTCTTTTCCCTTTAACATGACTTCATCAAAATCAAGATGGCTGTCATCACATGGTACTTGAGCCAATCAGATCGTGGGAACTATATCCCCAATCTGATTGGCTGTAGTAGACCATGTGACTCCCTTTGGATGCCGTCACATCCTTTCTCCCAAAAACTCTGTCACATGGTTTACTACAGCCAATCAGATTGGGGATTTAGTTCCCACGATCTGATTGGCTCAAGTACCATGTGATGACAACCATCTTGATTTTGATGAAGTCATGTTAAAGGGAAAGGAAGCACAGCCATTCTGATTGACTGGCTTAATTTCCTTTACATGTTGCCCCCCCTAAAAAAGCAACAACTACAACAAATCAGATTATGGATATAGCTCAGACAATCTGATTGCTGAAGTACCATGTGACGCCAGCCATCTTGGATTTAGTGACGTCCTCTTAAAGGGAAATGAAGCACAGCCATTCTGATTGGCTGGCTTCACTTCCTTTCCTTTCACTGGTCAATCAGAGCCGTGTGAAACATTTGCCGAAAATGTGACATTATAGGCCTATAAAGCCTATGCAGTCTCATTTTACGGCAAGAAGCCGAGGAGAAAGGACCTCCTCTTCCAGTAGGACAAGGGCGTGCCTGCAGAAGATACAGATGAGAAGAAGATACAGATGAAAACCCCAGAAGACCCCAAAAGTGACGAAAATGGATTACAATTTACAGAAGAAAAGAAAGAAAGAAAAGAGGATTTTGGATTTTTTTACCTGTGGGCCGTTGGTGTTCTGGATCGTGGATTGGTTCAAGAGCATGCGGTAACCACGGGAATCGGAGGGTGAAGATATCCAAAGGTAAGGAAAAATATTGAATGTATGTATTTTTATTTTACAGGTTTTTAAAATTTATTTTTATTGTGATTGTATTTTTTTGATGACTATTCATTGTCACTCTATGTATGTATGTCTCTTTATGGATATACATACATACATACAGGGTGGGTTAACATTTTAATTGCTATAGCGGTTATTAACCGCTACGGTGATTAAGGGGCTAGGGGACATTAAATTGTATTTATTATGTATTCTTGCTGACATTGGAGGACATGGCCCTGCAGTATACTGACGAGGATGCCCTTCACATTGTCAGGGGCAAGTAGAACTGTTTTATTTACTTTATTTATGCTGGCTAATGTTGTGTTTAATAATGGGCAAATAATCTATTATACATACCTGGATAATAGCTATTTTGCCCATTACTGTACTGTATGTGTTTGGGGGCGGGGGGGTAGTGTATTGATTTAATTGTAGGTCATGTTTTTGTTCTTTTACATACAGGATTGTTACCGCAGGCCAACGGGTCCAACGGGGATCACCCGAGGACCCCCGGACACCCACTGGGACCACCTGAGGACCCACTAAGGACATCCGCGTGGAAGAACCGGGGGCCCCACAGCTGTGGTTCCCAGACCCCCATGGGAACCACTCAAGGGCCCCAAGACACGCATGGGGATGACCCAGGGACCCCAGACACCCACGGGGACCCCCACCTGTGGGGCCTGCGGACACTCGTGGGGACCACCAGGGGACCCCAGTTGTCATGTGGTATTAATCCTGTGTGTAAAATAATAAAGAATGGTTTTATGTGTGGGCACAGGGGGTGGGTGGGTTGTGTCTTGGTGTTTATTAGCTATTGTAATGTTTACACATCTATATTACAGTTCATTCTCACAGCTCCATCACTATTACCAATAATCAATGAAAGCAAATTAGAATATATATTAATTTCAGATCATGCCTCAATTTGTTTTGAACCAGCTTTCATGAAATCTTAAATTTGGAGAATCCCATCATACTGTTACAATTTAAGTGAACTCAAAACAGTTCTAAAAAGCACCTGGTCAAACTATATAGAGGATAACGCCGAACACAAAGATAATCCACCACTGCTGTGCAATGCTTCCAAAGCAATCTTGTGCGAACAAATCATCTCATGTGTCTCAGGTAAAACAAAGATAAAAAAAGATCCCTAAACAAAAAAATTAGCTGAAGCATACAGAACTCATGTACTAGTTAACAATTAGGAATCAAAAGACAATTACTAGCAAATTTAAAATTACTATGAAAAATTATTAAAAGAAAGAACCCAATTAAAAATAGACTATTGAAATAATAGATTCTTTAGAGAAGCAAACAAAGCAGGTTGCATGTTAGCCAACTTGGTAATATTAAAACATAATTTAAAAAAAGGCTATACCTTGCTAAATGATTAATTCTCCAAGCTCACATAATTAAATGACGTAAAAGAACATGAAAACCATCAAAATTAATGCAGCTATTATATTGTTAAAGCTGCAGTTCAGTCTTTTTTTTTTTTTTTTTTTTAATTTTTTTTTTTACTTCAATAGTTTCATGTGTGCAATCTCCAATTACCTAAAGAACTGTATAGCTGCAGGTCAATTCGTTCTCCATGTTTTGATAGGTTGAAATTTGGTGACATAATTAGTGAAGGGATCTGTTTATTTTCTGCTTGTCTGTCAGTGGAAGCTCATGAATATTCATGAGCAATCCTGCACTGACATGTGCTAGAGGGAGGGCAGGGCTGACAAAGGGGTGTGCCAGGGCTTGTGACAGGACATGAAGGGGCAGTGCCTTAGCAAATGGCTGTTAAAAAAGAATACAAGAAAATTGGTCTTTAAAAGTTGTTTTTTTTAAAACAGAAAATGCTAAAAGTATTTTTTCTTACTACAGAACTGATTTATTAAAAAAAAACACACATGCAGGATATTGACTGAACTGCAGCTTTAAATTCAATTGGTAAATTTCCACATCAATGAGACAGACCAACATATAGCAACATTGTAGCAACAATGTGGCTTTTGCATTAAGGAAGTGAATCCACCGCAATCAGTAAAGTGTGCAGGAGGAAACCAGCAGTAAAAAAAAGTAGACTGAGAAGTTCCCATAATCATAAACCAACATGAAAAAGTGTGAAAAATAATAACGACCTGAAATCAAATCCAGGATATACATTTGTCACAATAAAAAAATATACAAGTAATATTAAGGAAATTTCAAAGGTTCAATATCTGAACACACCAGCAGTTGCCACAGCATGGGAGTAGTAACACTGCTACCAAATAATCGCCACAAGCCATATGAAAGGAGGCACCTACACTGCCGACACACTTAATTGCAGTGCGGCCAGATCCGCAAGCCGGGAGATTTCCCGGCTTGCTAGTGGCCGCCCCTCTGCGTGCCGCGCTTCATAGACGCGTGGTCACGCGTCTTCGGGAGCCTGCGCCCCCTGCACGCGCGTCCAGGGCTCCCCGAGGGAGCCCTGGTGTCCCGCGATGTGGGGGACGGCGGCAGGGGGTTCCGGGGGACCCGGCAGACCCGGCAGCGGTAGGGAGAGCGCCCCGATCGGAGGGCGCTCTTCCGCTGCTTCGGCGCGCGCCCGTCACCCTCGGGCGCGCGCCAGGCTACTGCTGCGGCCAAGAACGGGCAAATGCTCGAATAAACTTGGCCGCAGCAGTATGGCTGTTATATGGAAAATAGCAATATAATAACTGTCTATAGAATATTTTAGATAGCACACAACACACACCACATAATATATAATTACAGTGTGCTATTAAAGCTGCAGACCAAGCATTATCCTACATATGTGTTTTTTTAATAAATCAGTTCTGTACCATGAGTAAATACTTGTTGGATTTTTTTTAAACAATGACATTTTTCATGTATTATAATGTAACAAGCATTTTTTTTGTTTCTATAGCAACCATTTACAAAGTCACCATCCCTTCCTCTTCTGAAACAGGACCTGACACTCCCATTTTTGAGCCCTGTCCTCTCTCTAGCAGTGCACCAATTATATCTTGTGACTGCCTGGTCACATGATCTTCCCCACAGAACTTTGCATCTTTGGTCCTCTTATGCTGCACTGACAGTCAGTTAGTGAACCCCCGAGCTGAATCTTCACCGATCGATCACAGGAAAATGGATTGATTGGCAACTTAGCTAATCATAGCTTATCATTGTGTGAATTGTAATGATGCACATATTAAAGGGAAAAAGTCAAATTAAAAACAAACTAAGCTTGGACTGCTGCGTTAACCTGGCACACCCATATAAACAATAATAACTAACTCAGTCAGTGCCCAGCGAACCTAGCAAGTAATACACACAATTTGAGACCCAAATGGAAGACGTATAAAAAAAATTATAATATTCTGTGAGGACCAAACTCAAGTTAAACTCAGTTGTACAATTGTCAAAGTATTAGATATATAGTATCGGGCCCACTACAAGAATAGTTTCATAATACCATAAAGGTACCAAAGGTCGGACAGGGAGTGTTATCCACACTGTTAGTATAGTAATATGTCAGGTCCCAGTTAAAGAGAAGAAATTAGAGCAGCAAAAATACCTTGCAAAAGAATGTCCAAGAAACAGATCTGCCATAGTTCTGAAGTATCCATAGCAGATTGAAGGCATGCATGAGTTCAAATCCCAAAGGTAGTTTAATATTTAGCCAATCCCAGCTTGCTGTAACATAGAAGCAGTGTCACTTTTCTCAACTAGAACATCACTGGCTTTATAATAATGGAGGCATATGGACCAGGTACAGATGCAGCAGTCGTTAATCGATAATTTTACAGGTTTAATCCCGAGGCACACCCGGTCTTGGTGTTTGATTTCTTGAAATTTTCCCACGTTAAGATGCAAATTTACTAGTGTTTTTTTATCGGGTGCAGAAAATTTAATTTTAGCATTGTCTGCAATATCGTTGAGAAACTCAAGTGGGCGATCGCGAGTTCTTGTCTTAAAAACTGAATCCAGCTATTATATTGTTAAATTCTTTCATTCCCGTACAGTACTTAATGTGTGTGTAACTGTAATTTGAAGATTAAAATATGAACACACCAAAAAGTATTTTTAATGAATTAAATGTTTTATTTGAACAGGATAATAAATAATAAAGATAAAAAGAATAATACAAAAATACAATGTTGCTTCTTCTTCCGAATGTTAAATGTTAATTACGCGCGTGCGTGTATGTCAAAATGACACTGCGTGTCATCAGTTATGCTTTTCCTCCATGGGAGAATAAGGCGCCTCCAGGTCACCCTCCTGCTCCTGCGTCGGTCATACAGGGGCAGTGACTCCAAGCAAAGAAAAGAGCCCTGCAATGTCCTCTCAATCTTCTCCAGATGAACACCCATGCACTTATCCATCCTCTCCATTGTCTCAAAAGACGATCCATCTTGGACTCCATTCTGTCCCTGTATTGCTCGGTTGTGTTGTCAGTCAGTTCGATACCACTAAAAACATCCAGAATGCGGGAAACCGAGTTGAATCTGGTGCAAGGAGTGTTGGTGTCATCCGGACGAGCATCGGTGTGGCTCTGTGCTGGAGGAGGTGAGCAGGGGCTGCCCAGATGAGCATTGGCATGGCTGGGTGCTGGAGGAGGTGAGCTGGGGTGTTTGGTTGAACATCAGCATGGCTGGGTGCTAGAGGAGGTGAGCTGGGGGTGTCCGGATGAGCATCGATGGGCAATGGGTCAGAGGGGCGGATTTTTGGGAATCGGTAGCGGTGGGTGATGGCAGTGTAATGTCCAGAGCATCTGATTCTGCTTCAGTGGGTGCAGGTGTACTGGAGCGGACCGTCCAAACAACTTCATCATCGAAGACTTTGGCTATTTTCTTCTTCACATACAAAGTGTCAGGGATCTTTGCCTTTGTAGCCTTCGGTGCCTTTTCTTTAGGCACCTTTGGCTTTGACTTGGAAACAGCTTCCGCTTTTTGCTTTCTCATGGTCGGCACAGCAGAAGAAAGCTGGTTCCAGCATCCATAGAATCAGGGTTGATCCATGGAAGTAGATGGAAGAATGTATAATACAGTATCTGGACAAGAGATCATTCAGATAGAGATCATCGTGTGGGAGGCTATGCAATTTGTTTCACCTTTTATGCACAGAAACCTGTCGGCATTTGTTGGCGGGTGTGGACACGAGGTACAGGTGTTAAAAGTGGTCATATACTTTACCTGTAGAGGTCAATTATAAATGCACCATCACTTCTGTTGATTCAATGTACATTGAATATACAGTAAATCGAAAACACATCGAATATACTGTACATTCTTCTGTGCTTGATTTATTTTCTAAAGCACCTATGCCGAAGAAATTTATTTCAAAGGATCTCAGCATGAGAATACAGGACATGTACAAGAGAAGACATGGAATTGTACAGATCAAACGCTGGTTACTTACTTCGGGCCCCAATTTAGCACAAAGCACTGTCTGATATCATGCCCATGGACAGACTGAAAGTGTAAACCGGAGTCCCCCATTCGCAACAGAGTAAGTATTTTTATTTTCTCAACTGCAATTACTGTATAACTCTTAAAGCTGCTTACATATCAAAATGCAGTTTTTTTAAAACTTGTTTTCTTTGCAATTCTTTTAGAGCAAAAAAATTACTGAACTATTTTTAGAATAAAATATCAAATGTATTCTTTTCTCTTGATGCTTTGTTACTCTTAACGCTTCTTTTATTGCAAAAGAATCATGTATTTTTCATTTATTTATTTGGAATTATTTTTGGGCCTAAGAAATAGTTCTCCTTACCTTTAAATGGTAGGAGGGCAAAGCATGTGGTGGACAAAATCAGCGAGGGTAATGATGAGCATTGTGCAGCAACAGTCAAGATGGTTCTAGAGAATAGTCACAATATAGCTGCATCTGAGACCAGCATCAGGGTGATGAGACGCCAATTGGAATGGACATATGGACGTGTTAAGAAAGTGACTTACTGTAATAAAGTACAGTATAATGCAATAGTATTGTTCTAGTAAGTGTAATGATGCTTGTTACAGCACTGTACGTGAATGTACCCAATGTGGTGCACTGGGTTTTGATTACTGTGCCATATTGCAGTGCGCTATACCTGTAGGACAGTACAGGTAATGTGTTGTACAGTAGGTAAATGTGTGGTTTTACAGTGGCTGTAAAATTCTTCCTTGTCATTACAGAGCGTATCCTATAATAAGGGAGGCCAAGAAGATAAAAAGAGTGGACCAAGCACGGGCATGGATAGAAAGTGGCGAGAATTCTCATGATGTTATCTTTTCTGACGAGACAACTGTAGCTCTTGAGAGATTTGCCACTTTTGCATTACGCAAAAAAAAACACCTATCCATGACACCGTGGCCCAAGCACCGATGGAAGATGCATGTATGGGGTGCTATCTCTAGACATGGACCAGGATGCATAGTGATATTTGAAGAGTTTTTTGTACAGTAATGTACAAAGTCACATGCTGTAGTGTTATGCACTGTAGAAGTGTATTCTGTACCATAACGTAAAGTATTTTAATCCTATTTTTCTCTTGATCCAGGAATCAAAAAAAATTCATGTAAATAATGTATTCATTATGTATTTGTAAGGAATCCACTACTGGCTTTGACTGCAGCCTTGCAGACCTGTGCAGTTGCAAGCTTCCTCTGGCAATCTATGGCACAGGTGCTGCCTCTCATTGCAGCTTCTGCCCTGTGCTACTTCATTGGAGGAATTCTCACACACCCTGCTCCTGTGATTGGATCTCCGCCCTTTATATTCTAGGCGTTGGCTCTGAACCAGCGCCGAGCATAACTATTCCTACCTCTATGTTACTGTCTCTGCCACAAACCACCCCAGGCCTCTCTCCTAGCGTTCTAACCTTCCAAGTTCCTGAGTATCCAGAGGCCTGGTCCTGGACGTCTGTGCTGAAGCGTTGTTGTCAGCACTGGCCTGCTGCTATCTCCTTGCAGTGGCCTACCCCGGACGTCTGTGCTGAAGCGTTGATGCCAGCACTGGTAACTGCTGCATTCCCTCCTAGCAGTGGCTACTCTTCCTGTCCTGTGGCCTGCCGCTATTCTCCTGTAGTGGCCTATCCTGGACGCCTGTGCTGAAGTGTTGATGCCAGCACTGGTAACTGCTGCATTCCCTCCTAGCAGTGGCTACCCTTCCTGTCCTGCGGCCTGCTGCTATTCTCCTGCAGTGGCCTACCCTGGACGCCTGTGCTGAAGCGTTGATGCCAGCACTGGTAACTGCTGCATTCCCTCCTAGCAGTGGCTACCCTTCCTTTCCTGCGGCCTGCTGCTATCCTCTTGCAGTGGCCTGCCTTGGACTTCTGCGCTGAAGCGTTGGTTCTTCCCGACGCTGCCCTGCGGTGAACTTCAGCCAGCCTGCTGTCTCCTCCTGCTGAGATCGGCGTCATGGGCCGAGGCCGCTCCTCGCGCAGAAGCCACCCCCACGCTCACGCTCCTAAGCTGAAGCGGGGCACTCCTGATTTCCTGTTGCCGAACTCCTGCTTCATTAACGACGATGCTGCCTTCTCCAATCCTGACCCTGCGATGTACGACTACGAACTGCGCACTCCGGATCAGTCTGGGTGGACTAAGGTCGGTGATTATATAACCCCACCTCAGCCCCGCGGTCCGGTCCCGGTTTGTGGCGAGCATCGGCGTAACAGTATTAATTAATGTATTAATATAAAGTATGTATTCAATACCATCAATCTCAAACTTTGGTAGGCTTGGTCTTCTTTTCATACTGTTTATGGAAATATTCCACATACACAAACATGGTCTCTGGGGGGCCGATTCACTAAGCTCCGTTAAGTGGCTTTAAGAGCGCAAAGTACCCTTTAAGCCCGATAAGGCTGCAGTGCAATTCACTAAGCAGTGATAACTGCGCTTTATCGCTCTTAAAAGGGCTTTTTTCAGCCCTCGGCGCAAAATGTGCACGATCAGGCTATTGCGCTGCTTTTTGCCAGTACAGGAAGATTCACTAAGCAGCGCTAAGTAAATCGGCCTTAAAAAACACGCCTGACAAACGCGCCAGCAAAAGGCAGGCGTAAAAGGAGCTGGACTTAGAAAGTATTTTTTTGTTTACATTTCTGCAAGCACTACATCCATACAACAGGGCCGCGGGTGTCTCCGGCTGACCCCGCAGGGTTCGCCAGGTGATCCCCCCGGGACGAGGGGTGTCCACGCGAGTGTCCAGGTGTCCCCGCAGCCCTGCTGTAACAATGGTGTGGCCCCCACCAAAAAAATTTTTTTTTAAATAAATACTGTAACGCCTGTATGCCCGCAGACCTGACCAGTCCCCAGTACTGAGGTGGGTAGGGTTATAACACACACCCACAGCAGTGAGGGCATGCCCGGAGTGTGGTAGTGCATTGCCAGGCCAATAGAAAGAGGGTTAAGGTATACTTGCAACGCCTTGGGTTTCAGAGTTCGGATAGTGATGTCCGTGTGCCAGAGTCCAGGGGCAATAGAGAGCAGGATAGTGATGTCCGTAAGCCAGAGTCCAGGGGTAACAGAAGGCAGCGAAGTCGTATCCAGATGCAGGGTTCAAGGGCAGGAGAGAGCAGGGTAATCCAGTACAAAGCAGAGTTCAAGCCAGGGAGATCCAAAGGTAAGCAGGAACAGGAACAAACGCTGAAAGAGACAGGAGAGCCAAGCATAGGACTGCACACACAGGGGTCACAAGAAGCTATGCAGAGCAATGAGTGAGAGGACAGACAGGGGTTATAAAGGAGGGAACACCAATGGGAGAGAGAGGAGGAGTAGAGGGTAGAGTGAGAGGCAGCAGGGATAGGTGAGAAGGAGAGAGGGAGGAGACAGGTAAATCAGAGAGGGAGATGGCTTGTACAGCATGGGGGGCAGAGCCAGAGGTCTGGGGAAGTTTACAAGAGAAGCATGTGCGCGCGCCCTCTAAGGTTGGAGCGCCACGCCGCAGGGGCGCCCGCCGAGGGAGGAGAGAGAACCGGAGGAGTGACTGCAGAAGGTACAGAGACCGGAGGGGAGACAGAGGGACGCCACGAGCAGAGAGTGCCATGGAGGGGATCGGGTGTTTGGGAACATGTGCGCGCCCTGCGGGGAACACGCGCGGCAGCTGGGAGTGTGTCAGAGCATGCCGCAGAGGGACGGGTGTGGGATGAGGAAGGGAGAGCAGAATGAGGAGGCAAGGGGGAAAGATCAGAGGCAGGGGAAAGCGCGGTGACGGGGACACACGGAGAAGAAGGAATCCTCTGAACTGTCACAGTATCCCCCCCTTGAGGATCGATCTCCGGGAGATCCTGCCATGGCTTCTGGGGAAATTTCTGATGGAATTGCCAGAGTAGTTTGGGAGCGTGAATGTGACATGACGGAATCCATGAACGCTCCTCTGGGCCATACCCCTTCCAATGAACGAGGAACTGTAGGTTATTTCTGGACCAACGGGAGTCAATTATGGAGTGAACTTCGTATTCCTGCTGTCCGTGAATGGTCACCGGATTGGGTTTTCGGGAACAGTCCGGGAAGTGAGAGCTCTGGATAAATGGTTTGTGTAAGGACACATGGAACACAGAAGGAATCCTCATGGTGGGAGGAAGTGCCAAACGGTATGCGACTGGATTGATCCTCTCTAATATCTTAAAGGGACCCAAGAATCTCAGAGACAACTTTGGAGACGGGGTCTTGAGCCTAATATTTTTTGATGACAACACACTCTGTCTCCGTGTTTGAACGAGGGTCCTGGTTGATGACGTCGATCTGCCTTTGTTTTTTGTCTTGAGACGGCAGTTTGTAGGGTCTTAAGGATCTTCCTCCAAGACTTCTGAAGAGTAGAAACATGAGAATCCGCGGCGGGAATACCAGAAGGGAGGGAGAAGAGGGGAAGACTGCTAGGGTGGAATCCGAAATTAATGAAGAAAGGGGACTCTTGCGTAGATTCATTTTTAAGAGAGTTGATAGCAAATTCAGCCCACGGTAACAGATTCACCCAGTTATCTTGAGATTCGGAGACAAAACATGTGAGATACTGCTCTAAGGTCTGATTCCTTCTTTCTGTCTGACCATTGGTCTGAGGGTGATATCCAGAAGAAAAAAGAAAGGAAATCCCAAGTCTCTGGGAAAACGCACGCCAGAATTTAGAGATGAATTGAGAACCTCTGTCAGAAACAATCAAAACAGGGACACCGTGCAATCTGAACATTTCCTTAGAAAAAATATCGGCCAAAGTAGCAGAATTAGGAAGGCCCTTGAGGGGAATAAAGTGTGAATGCTTAGAAAATCTGTCTACAACCACAAGAATGGTATTCATTCCTTTAGAATTGGGAAGTTCGACAATAAAGTCCATAGAGATGTGTTTCCAAGGTTGCTCCGGAATGGGAAGAGGCATGAGAAGGCCAGAAGGTTTGTGATGGGCGGATTTACTCTGGGCACATACCGGACAAGCACTGGTGAAATAAAAAATGTCCTTATTTATCTCAGGCCACCAAAAGGTCCGTTTAATAAGATCCGCTGTCCTCTTGAAGCCTGGATGACCGGCCAATCTAGAAGAATGTCCCCAAAGTAAAATTTTGTGGTGAAAACGTGGAGCTGCGTATAAGCGTCCCTCTGGTACCCTGAATCTCCTGGGAATGTGAACCTGGGCCTTGTTGATTTCATCCAACACATCAAAATTATTGGCAGAGATTATGCACTTGTTGATTTCATCCAACACATCAAAATTATTGGCAGAGATTATGCACTTGGCGGGGAGAATAGATTCAGCGGACTCATTGGATTCGTTCTCTGTGGCGAACTAGCGAGAGTGTCTGCTTTGATATTTTTGGTACCAGGAATATAAAAAATGGTATAGTTGAAACGGGGAAAAAAAGAGACCAACGGGCCTGACGAGATCCTAATCGTCGAGCCCCCTCGATAAACAGTACATTTTTGTGATCGGTTTGGATGGCAATAGGTTCCTTGGTGCCTTCGAGAAGATGCCTCCACTCCTGAAGAGCCAATTTAATGGCCAATAGCTCACAATTCCCAACATCATAATTTCTCTCGGCAGACGAGAATTTCCGAGAAAAAAAACCACAGGGATGGAGTTTTTCTTGGGGAGAGGATCTCTGAGAGAGTACTGCACTGGCTCCCACATCCGAGGCGTCAACTTCTAACGTGAAGGGAAGTGAGGTATCAGGATGTCGTAGGATGGGTGCAGAAACGAAGGCATTTTTGAGAAACTTGAAGGCGTCAATGGCTTTGGGAGGCCAAAACATGGGGTCAGCACCTTTTTTAGTCAAGGTGGTGATGGGCAGAGCAATGGAAGAAAAATTACGGATTAATTTCCTGTTATAATTGGCAAAGCCAAGAAAACGCTGCACAGCCTTTAGGGAATTTGGCAGCGGCCAGTCGAGAACGGACTTCAATTTTTCTGTGTCCATACAAAAACCTTGGTTAGAGATAATATAGCCTAAGAAGGCAGTAGACGTTTGGTGGAACAAACACTTCTCCATCTTTGCGTATAGGAGATTTGCACGGAGCCTAGAAAGTACCAATTTGGTATGGTGAATGTGCTCATCTACAGTAAGTCTTTAGAAAAAATGAGAATGTCATCCAAGTATACGATAACAAATGTTCCCAATACGTCTCGGAAGATATCGTTCATGAACTCTTGGAAAACGGCAGGAGCATTGCATAACCCAAAGGGTGTCACTGGATACTCATAATGTCCAGATCACGTATTAAACACGGTTTTCCATTCGTCCACTTCCCTTATACGAATGAGATTATAGGCCCCTCTTAAATCAAGCTTGGAGAAGATAGAGGCTCCTTGGAGACGATTGAACAGTTCAGAGATTAGGGGAAGGGGATATCGATTTTTTACCGTGATTTTGTTGAGTCCGTGAAAGTCGATACAGGGTCTTAGCCATCCATCCTTTTTTTTCACGAAGAAGAAGCCTGCCCCAGCGGGGGAGGTAGAATTGCGGATGAATCCTTTCTCCAAATTTTCTTGGATGTAAGACGTCATAGCCTCAGTCTCAGGGACTGATAAGGGATATGATTTCGACTTCGGGAGGATGGTTCATGGAATTAAATCAATAGGACAATCGTAGGGACGATGAGGAGGGAGTACTTCAGCTTGTACTTTGTTGAACACATCCAGGAACTCGTAATATACGGTCAGAAGAATCGACAGGTTGGAAGGATTGGAATCCACACCGGCGAGCACAGCAGCAGGAGGAGTAGTAGAGACTGGCTCGGCTGAGGAAGGCTATTGGATAGGTAAGGCACCGGTCCAATCAATGCACGGATTGTGGAGCTGCAGCCAAGGCAATCCTAGAATAACCTGAACGGTAGGAGAATGGAAGATATCAAAAACGATTACCTCCGTATGGCCGTCAGCCAAGGTCAAAGTAAGAGGAATGGACTCCCAGATGATGAAGGCTGGCTGGAGCGGAAGTCCATTGATAGCTTCGAGGCCAATGGGTGCTTTTCTCTTGACCAGAGGAATTTGGTTCTCAGAGGCGAAAGGTATGATCCAAGAAGTTACCACCAGATCCAAAGTCAATAAAGGCCTTTACTTCTAATAGAAGGTCAGGACCCGCCAGCGTTACAGGAAGCATGAATTTCTTTGGTAGATCCTTAGGGAGAGAGGCGCAAGAAGAGATAGTACCCATAGAAGCCCCTCTACCTTTACTGTGTGTTCCCGTTTCCCAGCTTCAAGGAACAGTTCTGGAGGCGATGTTCTGGAGAACCACAGTAGAAAAAGAGTCCCTTCTGACGACGTCGCATTCTCTCCGCAGCCCGAGGTTGGCTACCGATTTGCATTGGTTCCGGGGTGTCCACTGCCAGGAAGGGCGAAGGGAAGACCTGTGAGAAACAACCGGGGAAGAAATAGAACGGAACAGTGTCGCTCATGATGCCGTTCCTGGGTGCGCTGAGAGTGACCAGTTCTTCCAGAGAGGATGGCCGGGCGTGGGTTGAGAGATCATCTTTCATGGTGTCAGACAGACCGTGCCAGTATGCGGCGGCAAGTGCCTCGTCATTCCATTGAGTCTCCGCGGCGAGGGTACGGAACTCTATCGCGTACTTGGCAGCAGATCTTCGAGCCTGTGAGATATTAAATAGAAAAAAAGCGGCTGTCTCCCGGCGTGCGGGAGTGTCAAACACTTGTTGGAATTCACGCCTAAACTTAGGGTAATCTTGGGTTCATTCAGCTTTGTTTTGCCAGAGGGGAGAAGCCCAAGCGAGGGCGTCACCTGTGAGTAAGGCGTAAATGTAAGCCACATTAGAACGGCTGGTAGGAAACTGAGAGGGAGACATTTCAAAATGAACCTCGCATTGGTTTAAGAATCCGCGGCAAGTGAGAGGGTCCCCATCATACCGGTTGGGAGGTGGTATATGTGGTCCAGAATTAGCATAGGTCACAGAGACAGGGGGTGACGGAGCCACTGTAGTTTCCTGGATTGACATGTTAGCAAGTTGTTGCAAAACAGTGGTCAACTGGTTGCTCACAAATTGTAAATGTTATAGGAAACACCTTGACCCACCTCAGGGGGGTCTGCATTTATTTGGCTCTGCATAATGTAACGCCTGTATGCCTGCAGACCTGGCCAGTCCCCAGTACTGAGGTGGGTAGGGTTATAACATGCACCCACAGCAGTGAGGGCGTGCCCGGAGTGTGGTAGTGCATTGCCGGGCCTGTAGATAGAGGGTTAAGGTATACTTGCAACGCCTTGGGTTTCAGAGTTCGGATAGTGATGTCCGTGTGCCAGAGTCCAGGGGCAATAGAGAGCAGGATAGTGATGTCCGTAAGCCAGAGTCCAGGGGTAACGGAAGGCAGCGAAGTCATATCCGGATGCAGGGTTCAAGGGCAGGAGAGAGCAGCGTAATCCAGTACAAAGCAGAGTTCAAGCCAGGGAGATCAAAGGTAAGCAGGAACAGGAACAAACGCTGAAAGAGACAGGAGAGCCAAGCATAGGACTGCACACACAGGGGTCACAAGAAGCTATGCAGAGCAATGAGTGAGAGGACAGACAAGGGTTATAAAGGAGGGAACACCAATGGGAGAGAGAGGAGGAGTAGAGGGTAGAGTGAGAGGCAGCAGGGATAGGTGAGAAGGAGAGAGGGAGGAGACAGGTAAATCAGAGAGGGAGATGGCCTGTACAGCATGGGGGGCGGAGCCAGAGGTCTGGGAAGTTTACAAGAGGAGCGTGTGCGCGCGCCCTCTGTAAGGTTAGAGTGCGCGCAAGCAGGCTGCGTCAGAAAGCGCGTGGAGCGCCGTGCTGCAGGGGCGCCCGCCGAGGGAGGAGAGAGAACCGGAGGAGTGACTGCAGAAGGTACTGAGACCAGAGGGGAGACAGAGGGACACCGCGAGCAGAGAGTGCCACGGAGTGGATCAGGTGTTTGGGAACATGTGCGCGCCCTGCGGGGAACGCGCGCGGCAGCTGGGAGTGCATCAGAGCATGCCGCAGAGGAACGGGTGTGGGAGGAGGAAGGGAGAGCAGAACGAAGGGCATCCTCGTCAGTATACTGCAGGGCCATGTCCTCCAATGTCAGCAAGAATACATAATAAATACAATTTAATGTCCCCTAGCCCCTTAATCACCGTAGCGGTTAATAACCGCTATAGCAATTAAAATGTTAACCCACCCTGTATGTATGTATGTATATCCATAAAGAGACATACATACATACAGTGACAATGAATGGTCATAAAAAAAATAAAATCACAATAAAAATAAATTAAAAAAACCTGTAAAATAAAAATACATACATTCAATATTTTTCCTTACCTTTGGATGTCTTCACCCTCCGATTCCCGTGGTTACCGCATGCTCTTGAACCAATCCACGATCAGGAACACCTACGGCCCACAGGTAAAAAAATCCAATATCCTCTTCTTCTTTCTTTATTTTCTTCTGTAAATTGTAATCCATTTTCGTCACTTTTGGGGTCTTCTGGGGGTTTCATCTGTATCTTCTTGTCATCTGTATCTTCTGTAGGCACGCCTTTGTCCTATTGGAAGAGGAGGTCCTTTCTCCTCGGCTTCTTGCTGTAAAATGAGACTGCATAGGCTTTATAGGCCTATGATGTCACATTTTCGGCAAATGTTTCACACGGCTCTGATTGACCAGTGAAAGGAAAGGAAGTGAAGCCAGCCAATCAGAATGGCTGTGCTTCATTTCCCTTTAAGATGACGTCACTAAATCCAAGATGGCTGGCGTCACATGGTATTTCAGCAATCAGATTGTCTGAGCTATATCCCTAATCTGATTTGTTGTAGTTGTTGCTTTTTTAGGGGGGGCATCATGTAAAGGAAATTAAGCCAGTCACTCAGAATGGCTGTGCTTCCTTTCCCTTTAACATGACTTCATCAAAATCAAGATGGTTGTCATCACATGGTACTTGAGCCTATCAGATCGTGGGAACTAAATCCCCAATCTGATTGGCTGTAGTAGACCATGTGACAGAGGTTTTGGGAGAAAGGATGTGACGTCATCCAAAGGGAGTCACATGGTCTACTACAGCCAATCAGATTGGGGATATAGTTCCCACAATCTGATTGGCTCAAGTACCATGTGACGGCGGCCATCTTGCTTTTGATGACATCATGTTAAAGGTAAAAGAAGCACAGCCATTCTGATTGGCTGGCTTCATTTCCTTTACATGACGTCACCAAAAAAAATCCGAGGAGGAAGGACCTCCTGCACGAAGAGGAGGACAAGGGCGTGCCGGACGAAGATACAGATGAAGAAGAAGATACAGATGAAGACCCCAGAAGACCCAAGAAAGTGACGAATTGGATTACAAATTTACAGAAGAAGAAAAAGAAAGAAGATAAAGACTTGGGATTTTTTTTACCTGGTTCCAGTTCGTGGATTGGTTCGTGACCATGCAGTGTCCCTCGGATTCGGAGGGTGAAGTCATCTAAAGGTAAGTAAAACAATTAAATGTATGTTCATTTTCTTTTACAGGTTTTTGATTATTTTTTTTTATTGTGATTGAATTATTTTTTGATGCCCATTTATTGCCACAGTATTTATGTATGTCTATCTATGGATATACATATATACAGGGACAATCAATGGTTGTTTTTGCAAATGCTTGTTTTTATGTATTTTAAATGTATTTTGCTTGTTTGTTTAGAAATGTTGGTGCAATTTAATTTTTATTTTTAATTAGTATGAACTATTTTTTAGTGGTATTTTAAATAGTTTATTTCAGGGGGGGGTGCTTGCTTTGTAATCGTGGTTTCTTTTTGGTAGTTAGATTTTGGCTGCTGGTGGTTACTTTGAGCTTTCATTTATTTCATAATGGTTTGGTTTTGGTGTTTTCATTGTGAATTGTGGAATTTATTTTGGATTGGATTGGATTATTTTGTTGTTGGTATTTTTTTCTGTTTACTTCTTGATTTGTTTTTATTTTCTGATTCTTTGGAATGCATTGGATCTTGTTTATAATTGTTTCTTTTAGGTTGAGCATTGACTCATTTAAGGCCACCTAGTGTTAAATGACTCACTGGGCCATTCAATTGTTTGATTGGCATTTGTTATCTATTTAATTGGCTATTTCCTGTGTTTTATTTTGCTGTGTGCTGTGTTTTATTTTGCTATGTGCTGTGTTTAAGTTTGCTATGTGCTGTGTTTTAGTTTGATATGTGCTGTATTTGTTTTTATATGTTCTGTATTTGATTTTGCAATGTACTGTGTTTGATTTGGCAATGCAATGTTTTTTATTTGGGCCTAGATTTTTAATCCTTACCCATTTTTGGTATATTGGTTAATCATGCCCAATATTATATGGGCATGATGTACCCACTGTACAAATGAATGGGTGAAGGGTGGGAATAGTTGCCTGGGGAGGATGGTTAGGCCTCCTGGGTGGGTAATGGCAGAGGGTGGGTTAACTCCTTAATTACTTTCGCGGTTATTAATCGCTAAGGTGATTAAGGGGCTAGGGGACATTAGATTGTATTTTGCTATGTATTTTTCTGGCAACGGTGTAGAGGGTAAAACAAAAATTGTGAGGCGCTTTCCATGAAAGGTGTGATAAATAAATATATAAATATAGTGATAAATATAAATATATAGTGATTGATATCAACAGTGCTCAAAAATAGTGATAGTAAAATTTGCTGCTCAACCCTCTTAGGAGAAGATCCAGTTTCTCCTCTCTTGACTGTTTGGAAGAAGCTTGTGGGGAGCGCAGATTTTCACCATATGAAAGGAAGAGAATATATAATCGTGTAATATGTCCAAACACCTGTGGCAATATGTATGGGGATCGAGATTAAGAACTCACATTCTCCCAGTTAAAATACAGCATTGGAAGACAATCTGAAGACTCTGTAGTTTGCAGGGGGGTCTTGCTTAGAGTACTCTCCCTGGTGTCAGTGGATCAAGCCATTAGCACCATGTGCATAGACACATAAAAATCAAAGCGCAGCAGCAGTATACACCATCTACCCCTCTCCCGGGATCGCGTCGCGTCACTTCTGGTCCGGCCCATCGCGTCACTTCCGGTTACGCGATCGATCTTTAAATGGGTCCACACAGGTTCTAGGGCATGGGGGGCACATTCTGGGTTGCTGCTGGTTCACTCTACGTGTTTCGCTGGCATGGCAGATTCGTCAGGAGTCAGATCTAGCCAATTCCAACAAAGTAAAAGTTATGACGTTAAGTCTAGATGCCGAAAAGGCGTTTGATAGGATCGACTGGGCATACTTGAAAGATACTCTTGGAGCATTTGGATTCGATGGTCACTTAATCACAGCCATAATGGCGCTCTATGCAGACCCAACAGCTAGAGTTATCCATCAAGGTTTCCCCTCGGATCCTTTCAAGATCAGGAGTGGAACAAGACAGGGTTGCCCCCTATCTCCCCTGCTCTTTGCCATGTGTATGGAGCCACTCGCGGCTCAAGTCAGGGAAAATCCGGATATTTCAGGGATTGAAATTGAATCCCAAGTTCACAAAATTGCCCTCTATGCAGACGATGTCCTTTTGGTTTTGCCCAAACCCCTCACCTCTCTCCCCAATCTCTTTAGCTTGCTGGATAAATTTAACAAAATATCAGGGTTCAAGATCAACCAAACGAAATCAGAGGCCTTAAACATCACGATCCCGAAAGCTGAAGAAAAGCTTATATCACTTAACTTTATTCTGATTTTTAATAAAAACTCTATGGTTTTTTCATATATCTTTTTTTGAAAGGCTCTCAATAAGAATAAGCTTATGGTTTCAAAATATTCCGATAATATATATATATATCTATATTGTGACAAACGGCTTACTCCAGGTCTCCGCCGTCTGTCCGGGACTGTTAGAACACGGTCTTTTAGGGTAGGTTAAATGACGAGGCGTCACGTGCTGTTTCTTTAAACAGGATATGCCTGGTTTATTCAGTCCAAGGCACTGAGACTGCCACAGTGCATACAACAGAAACACCAGCAAAACAAAACCTGCTCACCTGAGCAATAACTTAACTTAGGTTGTCCCTGACTCAGGGTTGAAGTGACTTTTCCACTTCCAAGAACAAAATAAGGAACTTTGCAGTTTTAGACAAAAAAAAAACAGAATGATTTAACCTGTTTTGGGAGAGGCTTTACCCCTCTCTGCTTCCAGCAGACATCCTGTCTCCAGGCTCTTGGGGAGAGGGGAGAGGAACCAGGAAATCAGTCTTAAATACCTGATCTCCAACTAGCAGGACAAGTGACAAAAATCAGGCAGAGACAAACTCTGGTCTGGATCCCTCATCCCTCAGTTCCAGCACTTGCCAAACTGTGGGATGGAGTGCATGTATTAGGAGGCTGCACTCCCAGGCCAAACAGGATAGAAACTATTCAGTATCCTGGGAGCCCTATATATGGAATTTATTACCGTCCTCTGGTTTCTGTCACATATCCTCCCCCCAGCTCAGACCTCGAGGGATGAGCGACCATGGATATTAGGGAGTGCATCCTTGACAACCCGTCAGCATTACCATGTTTGTGCCCTGACCTGTGTTCCACAGAAAATTTAAAGGGTTGTAGGCTTAGGAACCACCTGGTCACTCTAGCATTCTTCTCTCTGTTTTGACACATCCAGGTGAAGGGTGCATGATCTGTGACCAACCGGAATTTTCTCCCCAACAGATAGTATTTGAGCGTCTCTACAGCCCACTTTATTGCGAGACACTCTCTCGACTATGGAGTAATTTTTCTCCTGGGGATTTAGTTTCCTACTTAAATAAAGGATGGGGTGCTCCTCACCTTGAGACTCCTGGGAGAGTACAGCCCCCAGCCCTACCTCAGATGCGTCGGTTTGGACAAAACATTCTTTAGAGAAGTCAGGTGTGACCAACACTGGTTGGGCACAGAGAGCTTCTTTCAGGCTTCTAAAGGCCTGTTCGGTTTTGGGGGACCACTTTACCATTAGCGGCCCTCTTGCTTTTGTGAGGTCGGTTAGTGGGGTTGCCTTAGTTGCAAAATTGGGAATAAACCTTCTATAGTAACCAATTAATCCCAAAAAGGTCCTTACTTGTTTTTTTGTAATTGGCCTTGGCCAATTTTGTATCGCCTCTACTTTGAGTGTTTGGGGTTTGAGTAAACCTCTGCCAATAGAATACCCCAGATACTTGGCCTCCTCCAGACCAATAGTGCATTTAGCGGGGTTAGCAGTTAGTCCAGCAGACCGAACTGCGTCAAGCACAGCTTGGACCTTTGGAAGGTGGGATTGCCAATCTTCACTATGGATTACCACATCATCCAGGTAGGCGGCAGCATACCGAGCATGTGGTTTTAAAATTTTATCCATCATTCTTTGGAATGTGACAACAGAAAGTAGAAAGTGAGAAGCGCAGTTAATGGGGGTTGTGATTAAACTAATGTTCTTTATTGAATAAACTTGTCCCAGGGAAATCCCTCTAGGACAACAATGATAAAAAGTCAATACATGAATGGTAATAAAAATAGTGCAAATAGAGTGGGTATACGGTAACACTTGGTTGGTCTCCAGGGGATAGAAAACGGGAGTAGCCCGATGGATAGTCTTAATCCTGTAGATTGTGCACTGCCCGGGCAGGTATTAATGAAGAGGGGTACCCCAGGGTTGAGACAATGTTTGAATACGCTCACCCTTTTTGGTACTACATCTCCTTGACGGTCTTGTTTTCCCTCCGGTCACGAAAACCGCTCTGGTGCACACAGCTTGAATGTGCTGCAACTCGCGATATCACGCAGCCCTCCGGGTGTCCGGGTCTGATGTCACTTCCGGCTGTGACGCACAGACCCTTCCCGGTAGTCTCTGGGCTCCGTTTCTCTGCGCTCCTCCTCCTGATGGTTACCAATGACCAAATAGACAGCCCAGCAAGTGGTAATGTCCGCTCCTCTCAAACGCACTGATGGCAAGCAAACACCCTATTGCTCCTCCTCCTACGCGTTTCACCAAAAGGCTTCGTCAGGGATAACGTCACACCATGCGCCTTCATAATTTATAGCAGAGTTAATTACAATTAATTTAGTGCCCAATTAGTGGCTCATTCATCTTTGACATAAATTCAAATGAGTCCACTATTAGAACAGAATGGTGCAAACAGTATATATGGCTGGTTCATGTCACAAAACGAAAAAACACACACACAATGATTATACAAAATACTAGATATCTTTAAAGTTAATAATAATATATTAAAAATATATATTTTGATTAAATTAATTTTAAAATTGATGTTTCACAAAGAATGATACAATAAATGAAATAAATACATTCCTACATAAATTAGTTTATGGTGGTCAATGTTAAACACTAGAATTCAGTGGTAGATGGTATTTGTTTTTATAATTAATTTATGTGCATATATTTATTTTTATTTTTATATAATAACTAAATAATTACAACACATTAAATATTCCTCAGACATTTTCAAAAACCAAATAACTTGTTAGCTAAATAGATTGATACATAGAATATATTCCTACACACGTTGATTGGACTGGATCATTCTGAAACATTTATATATATTGTTCATTATTGTTAAAGCTAAATAATTGAAGGTACATACTTAACCTACAAACATTTTCAAATAGAGTGCTAACTCACATAAATACAATTGGTCAATACAAAATATAGATAATAAAAAAAGATTTTAAATGTATAAAATTCATTGATGGATAAAGAATAAAAGTGATTCAACTTTTTTACTTTTCTATTATTATCTTATTTATTATCTTTTTTAACTTTTTTAACATTTACAGGTATTGGTGACAGGCATCAACTAATGAAAAGCTAAAAGGTCCAACTCTTCATTTAGACCTACTGGACTCATCGTTTGTAGTTTAAATATTCAGTAGGTCTCTTGTTTCCTAAGTTTTAGAAGTCTGTCACCACTCAAGGTTGTTTGACTAATGTGTTCAATGCCCACAATTGATAATCCTCCTATATCTTTATTATGAGCTAATAAAAAATGGCGAGAAACCCCATGTCCAAGGAAACCTTTTAAAATATTTCTCCTATGCTCAGTAAAACGTTCCTTTAGACTTCTCTTCGTGCGGCCTATATAATGAAGGCCACATGGACAACTCAGTAGATAGACAACGTATGTTGTATTACAGTTGATAAACTGCTTTATTCTGAATTTTTCTCCCGTGACATTGGATGTATATTCAGTACACTTGTTTTTAATGTGTTTGCAGGTTAAAAAATTTGTACGCCCACATTTATAGCAGCCACCTGGGCAAGATGGTAACCATGTGGTTTGTTCAGTTCCTGTTGCATTCAGTTTGATTTTGTTTTGTTTTAAAATTGTAGGGGCTAAAACATTCTTAAGGTTTCGTGCTTTTCTAAAAACAATCCCTGGTCTGTTTTGTAATGTCTTACCTATAATTGGATCATTTAATATGATCCCCCAATGTTTTGTGAGGATCTTCAGTAATGATATTAAGATATTAAGTTACCATCTTGCCCAGGTGGCTGCTATAAATGTGGGCGTACAAATTGTTTAACTCTTGCAACTCATATTGACAGATTTATTATAAATCATTCCTCCTGGCAATGCACAGGTTATTAAGAATTTATATTAGTGTAGAGACCCTTGAACGTGGTCTGCCGTGAAGTTTGGCTCAAGGGCTTACAACAATTTGGCCAAAATGTTAAACTAAAAGACCATTTTATTTATTAGTTATTTATACATGAATATTTAGGCACTGTACCGTATATAAGTTTTTCTGGATGTGCACTGAGCTTTGTCTGTGTTTTATGTTATGTCTCTGGTTTTAAATATAAATTGCCATGCTCAGTAGCACTCCTCTGTGAAACTTATATGCTTATATATATGTTGTGGGTATTTTGGGGGTTCAATTTGAGCTTGTAGGTGTTCTGTATGTTTTATAACTTTAAAGATATCTAGTATTTTGTATAATCATTGTGTGTGTGTTTTTTCGTTTTGTGACATGAACCAGCCATATATACTGTTTGCACCATTCTGTTCTAATAGTGGACTCATTTGAATTTATGTCAAAGATGAATGAGCCACTAATTGGGCACTAAATTAATTGTAATTAACTCTGCTATAAATTATGAAGGCGCATGGTGTGACGTTATCCCTGACGAAGCCTTTTGGTGAAACGCGTAGGAGGAGGAGCAATAGGGTGTTTGCTTGCCATCAGTGCGTTTGAGAGGAGCGGACATTACCACTTGCTGGGCTGTCTCTTTGGTCATTGGTAACCATCAGGAGGAGGAGCGCAGAGAAACGGAGCCCAGAGACTACCGGGAAGGGTCTGTGCGTCACAGCCGGAAGTGACATCAGACCCGGACACCCGGAGGGCTGCGTGATATCGCGAGTTGCAGCACATTCAAGCTGTGTGCACCGGAGCGGTTTTCGTGACCGGAGGGAAAACAAGACCGTCAAGGAGCTGTAGTACCAAAAAGGGTGAGCGTATTCAAACATTGTCTCAACCCTGGGGTACCCCTCTTCATTAATACCTGCCCGGGCAGTGCACAATTTACAGGATTAAGACTATCCATCGGGCTACTCCCATTTTCTATCCCCTGGAGACCAACCAAGTGTTACCGTATACCCACTCTATTTGCACTATTTTTATTACCATTCATGTATTGACTTTTTATCATTGTTGTCCTAGAGGGATTTCCCTGGGACAAGTTTATTCAATAAAGAACATTAGTTTAATCACAACCCCCATTGACTGCGCTTTTCACTTTCTACTTTCTGTTGTCACGTTCACATTAGGGACTGGGGGTTCCCTACTACAAGAAGCTGCATCTACCACCGGGTTGTGATTATCTTAATTTCATTTATACATACATTTATTCTTAGCAAACCCTTATTTGCACCGGACTGGTTCATGTCACATGATTTTTTGTTTTTTGTTTTTATTTTTTGCTTCGGTGCCCATATTCACACTAACATCCCATACGGCGCTTTTACATTTTTTTTGTTTTTCTTGTTATTCTTTGGAATGTGGCGGCAGCACCCTATACTGAAAGAGGCCGTCTGGGGTTGAGAAGGCTGTCTTTTCTTTTGCCTTTTCTGTGAGTGGAACCTGCCAGTACCCTTTTTTTAGGTCTAGGGTCGTGAGATATTGGGCTTTGCCCAGTCTCTCTACCAGTTTATCAACCCTGGGCATAGGATAAGTATCAAATTTTGACACAGCGTTTAGTTTACGGTAGTCATTGCAAAACCTTGTTGTACTGTCTGGCTTTGGGACTAAAACTATAGGGCTGTTCCACCCACTTTGGGATTCCTCAATTACGCCTAGTTTTAGCATTTTTTTAACCTCTAAACTTATAGCCTCTCTTTTGGCCTCTGGGAATAAGGTACAGTTTAAGGTTACCTCGGACCCCCGGTTCAGAGACAAGGTCATGTTCAATTACGCTAGTTCTACCTGGCTGTGTAGAGAAGACTTCTTTGTTTCTTCTCACTACAGTATATTCTGGACCTCTCATTTCTGATGAACAGACAGGGTTTCAGCTATGCTAACCTCTGGGTCAGTTTCTCGATTCTCTGACGGACCTGGGGGTACTAGGGTTAACAAGACCTCTCTATCTTTCCCGGGCTTAAGTATTTATTTATTTATAAAATATTTTACCAGGAAGTAATACATTGAGAGTTACCTCTCGTTTTCAAGTATGTCCTGGGCACAGAGTAAAACAAATAATACATGGTTACAAGTACAGTTACATAAATGAACATGGTATACATTATATACAAGACATTGCGTGCACAGTTAAAGAAAATATATATTATGAGCGTATGAAACAGTTACAGATCAGATTAAAGTGTGAGACAGCCTTAGATTTGAAAGAACTTAAGCTGGTGGTGGATATGAGAGGTTTATATGGTTTATATGGTAAATTTGCTCAGGTTTCCTCCTACCTGGCTGTCTCACCTTATAATTTACTTCTCCCACTCTTTCCAAGACCTCATATGGCCCATGCCATTTAGCAAGGAATTTACTCTCCACGGTGGGAACCAGAACTAGTACCCTATCGCCTGGAAAAAAATTCTGACCCTAGCACCCTTATTATACGTATTCCTCTGGGCCTCTTGAGCTTTTTCCATGTGTTCCTTCACTATAGGTAGGACTACAGCTATGCGGTCCTGCATCTGGGCAACATGATCTATTATACTTCTGTAAGGGGTAACCTTGTGTTCCCAAGTCTCTTTGGCTATATCCAGTAAGCCCCTTGGGTGTCGGCCATACAATAGTTCAAATAGGGAGAAGCCTGTGGATGATTGGGAAACTTCCCTAATGGCAAATAACAGGTATGGTAACAAACAATCCCAGTTTTTCTCATCCTTATCGACCGCCCGGCATAACATGCTCTTTAAGGTTTTATTGAACCGTTCCACTAAACCATCTGTTTGTGAATGATAGACTGAGGTTCTGAGATGCTTGATTTTTAGGAGTTTACATAGCTCTTTTGTTACTTGGGACATAAATGGTGTTCCCTGGTCAGTTAAGATCTCTTTAGGAATTCCGACCCGGGTAAACAGAACTATTAACTCTTTTGCTATGTTTGTAGCAGAGGTGCTACGTAGGGGAACTGCCTCCGGATATCGGGTGGCATAATCGAATTTTACCAATATATGCTGATGTCTCCTAGCAGACTTTATTAGGGGTCCTACTAGGTCCATAGCAATCCGGTCAAATGGTACATCTATTATGGGAAGGGGTACCAATGGGCTACGATACGCTTTGAACGGGGCGGTGATCTGACATTCTGGGCATGAGGAGCAATAATTTGTAATTTCTGCCAGAACCCCAGGCCAATAGAAGCTTCGGAGAACCTTTTCTTTTGTCTTTTCCACCCCTAGGTGTCCCCCCAATGGGTGACTATGTGCGAGGTGTAATACTACATTACGGAATGTCCGTGGTACCAACAATTGTTTAGTTATAATTGATTTCCTTTTATCAACCCGATATACTAGATCATTCTCTACCTCGAAGTAGGGGTAGGCAAGTGACCTATCTGGTTGGCCAGGAGTACTATTCTGGTCCCGTATATTCCCCCTTGCTTCCGCTAATGTGGGGTCTTCCCACTGGGCCTTCTTAAAACTCCCAGGACTGACCTCTAGGTCAGCGAAGGTCTTATCCTGTTCTGGGGTGGTAAGTGCCTGTTCAACATCTTGATTTGGGGTATTCCCTACCAAGGTAGCCATGGAGAAGGGGATTTTACAGCACTCATCCTCTTTCCCCTTCATATTTGTGCCCTCGTCAACCTCTATTTCTGAGAAAGGGAAAGGGTTTGTTTCTTCTGTTACTTCATTATGGTCCGCTATTGAACTCTGGGCGCTATTCTTAGAGGAGGACCACATTTTTAGAAAATGGGGAAAGTCGGTCCCTATTAACACATCATGTGCCAGTTTGGGTACTATATCCACTTTGAAATCTAAAGAACCAAACTCTGTTTCAATAAGAATATCAACAGTGGAATATTCGTGATTATCCCCATGTATACAACAAATTGCCACTCTTTGTGAACTGTTTACCTGTTTTTTCTCAATGGGCAACAGGTATTCGGACACTAGTGTGACCATGCTCCCAGAGTCAAGAAGTGCCCGAACCCTCCTACCATTAACCTTTACAAATGCCCACAGATGGTTATTCAAGGGGTCCTCTGGGCTAGGGCCCATACATTGGGACCACAGCGAATAAGGTTCAACGCTGTTGCATTGCATTGGTTCAGTATTTAGTGGGCAGACTTTCGCGGTGTGGCCCCTCTCATAACAATTTACACATTTAGGTACATAGTCTGTGTCCCACTTAGAGCCCTTTTTCGGCTCCCCATGTTGGCTGTTGCCCTTAGTATGCGAGCCACTGTTGCTGGTGCTGTGTGAAGGCGGTCATCGCTCTTCAGCCCCCCTTAACCCTGGTACCATTTTACCATCTCTGGAAGAGTCCTGGAACCTTGGGTAGTGGGGATGCTCCATGACTATGGGTTGCAGGTGCTCTTCTGCTGCATTGTACCTTTCTACGAGGGCCACCAGCTCGTCTGCATTGTGGGGGTCACTCTGACTGACCCAACGGCGTAGGGCAGAGAGAAGTTTCCTCAAGAACTGGTCCATGACCAACCGTTCCACGATGTGGCTTGCTGAGTTGATCTCGGGTTGTAGCCACTTCCGAGCGAGGTGGATGAGGTCATACATCTGGCTTCAGGTGGCTTTATCCAACATGAAGGACCATGCGTGGAACCTTTGGGCACGAACAGCCGTGATTACGCCGAGGCGGGCGAGGATCTCGAACTTCAATTTTGCATAGACGTTAGCTTCGGCTGGCTCTAGATCAAAGTAAGCCTTCTGGGGTTCGCCGCTTAAGAAGGGTGTGATTAGACTGGCCCACTCAGCTTCTGGCCATCCCTCTCTCTGTGCCGTGCGTTCAAACATGAGAAGATAGGTTTCAACATCATCCGAGGGCCCCATCTTCTGAAGGTAGTGGCTTGCCCTGATCATTTTCGGGACTGTGGCTGCCTCTGCCAGTGGAGTCTTTAGGATAGTCCCTCTCAGGATCTCGTGTTCCTGCTGTAAACCCTGGGCGAACTGTTGTTGCTCCTCTCTCAGCAAGCGGTTTGTCTCTTGCTGGTTTGCATTCGCCTGTTGCTGGATTGCATTAATCTCTTGCTGGGCTATTAGCAGCTGTTGGTGGGTTGCATTTGCGTTTTGCAGAGCGGCATTCGCCTCTTGCAGGGCTGCATTCGTCTGTTGCTGGTTTGTATTAGCCTCTTGCAGGGCTGCATTCGTCTGTTGGTGGTTTATTAACAGCTGTTGCTGGATTTCATTCGCGTCTTTCTGGGCAGCGACATTGCGTACCAGCGCACTTACCACGTCTTCCATCTTGTTAGGAGAGAAAAAAACTTTTTTTTTTCTTGTTAAAGTTCTTTAACCCGCAGACCTTTTAGTGTTCTGCCCGCATTCTCCACCATATGTGACAAACGGCTTACTCCGGGCCTCCGCCGTCTGTCCGGGACTGTTAGAACACGGTCTTTTAGGGTAGGTTAAATGACGAGGCGTCACGTGATGTTCCTTTAAACAGGCTATGCCTGGTTTATTCAGTCCCAGGCACTGAGACTGCCACAGTGAATACAACAGAAACACCAGAAAAACAAAACCTGATCACCTGAGCAATAACTGTAACGTACGTGCTTGCCACAAACTGATACTGGACCGCGGGGCTGAGGTGGGGATGCATAAACACTGACCTTAGGTCCAGCAGGAACCAGAGGTGCAGACACGCCACATGAAACGCTGGGGAAACCAGCGTAACCGCTACAGCGCGGCGAAGGTGAAGTCTGCCAGGAACAAGGAAAGCAGTGCCGGGGCTGCTATGCAAGAAGGCCTTGGGATGCCGGGGACTGGAAGCTGGATACAAGGCACAAGGAGCTAAGGATGCCAAACACGGAGTCTGTGACAAGCACAGTTACTTGCAACTTGAATTGCAAAGTCTATGTCCAGCAACTTCCTGAGGGCGGGGCAGGCACTAAATAGCACAGGAGGCCAATCAGGCCAGAGCTGCACAGAAGGCAGCAGGAGGCAGGTGATTACAGAAGCAGGGAATAAATTGTCTGGAACCTGCAAAGCTCCGGATGGATGGGCTCCAGCCAAAGCCAGGAGTGTATTCCTGACATTACCCCCCCCCCCTTCAAGCGAGGCCTCTGGATGAGCAGAGATAGGATCCCTCAGAGGTCTGGGCGACATGGAATTATTTCTGAACCCTCTGGGTATAGTTGTAGAACTGCGCCGAGGGCATTTGTCAATGAGCACTTTTTTCAAACGGAAAAGCAGTGGCACTGCAACCAATAGGGGGTCAGCACCCCTAGGTAGGTGAGGTTTAGAGAACATCAGGTCTGAAGTCTGGGGATCCACATAGAACGCAGTAGTTACGAAGGAAAAAGCAGAGAGAAGCATGCCCGTGCCCAGAGTGAGAGCACAAGAAGCAGGGACGGGCACCTCAGGCAAGGCAAGGAAGTCCAATAGGAGCGTTGCAGGCTTTGACGATGACAACATGAAATCCAGAGAGAACACATGAGGTAGTACAGAAAGTTCCATGAGGGATAATCCTAAGTTTGCATTAGCAGTCAATCAGTCAGAAGCGAGTACCTCAAATACTGTGGAGGAGTCACTGGGAGACAGTATTGCCTGAGGAGTGGGAATCCCAGATTCAGAGGTAACATGAGGTACTGAGGGGGGGGGGGTAGGGAGGGAAGGATGATGCTTTACTGTGAGAATCTTAGGATCATCCATGGTTATAACAGGACGTGCAGGAGAGTCAGTGAGGCGTCTGTTTGTTCCAGAAATGCATGTCTGAGAGACAGCAGCGGCTTCCCTAGACAGAGCACGGGGAATCGAAAAAGGTACACCGGTCACTGAAGTGAGTCCTTGAGAAGCAGCAAGTGCCAAACTACAGTATGTATTTTGATTGTCAGAAGGCATTGCGCTAGCCTCTGAAGTGGATATCTGTGAAACAGCAAGGGGCAGAGTAGATGCGTCAGTAGAATCAGAGGAAGTTGTGCTTGTCTCTGAAGGGAAAAATTGGGGAACAACAATAGGCATAACAGAACCTGGGGGTATCTTCATGGCAGGAACCTTAGAAACAGGGCTAGGTGCCTTAACCATGCAGGTACATCAGGAAAAACACCTCTTACAGCAGGAGTTTTTGTGACGGGTAAATCACATGCTACATGAGAGGCAGAGGGAGGAAAACATGTTTTTTCATTAGGAGCTTTGGAACTTTCACAAATTAACTCAGGAACTGCTGGAAAATCCTGGGACGCAGTAACAGGGAACTGAGAATTTGCAAAAGAATCAGAAACAGAAAGGCTGATCTCTGAAGTGGTAGATTGAGAAACAGCAAAAGGAGAGGCAAATGCTTTGGGGGGTTCTAAAGAGACAGGCTTGGAGTCAAAGGCAGAAATCTCAAATGTCTGAGGGGCAGCAGTGATTACACTTGCTCCTGTAAAGGGTTTAGAGAAAAGTGCACTGGTTTCAGAACTGGGCGTGAGAGAGTTACTGCTAGGTACTACAACATGATTACAAAACTTTGACAAAGATAACATTGGCTCATAAACTGGAGCTTTAGATGCAATGGCAGAAAACTCAGACATAGAGAGGGTACTGTTTAAAGCATGAGTTTTAACATTAGTGCTTGACATATCACATACTACAGGGGAATCAGAGAAAGGGAAGGCTGCTAGTACATCAGGGGTTTTAACAGGGGTACAGGTTAACACAGGAGGTGCTGGAGAATCATTAGATGCAATAACAGGAATTTGGCACTTTGCAGGGAAAGGAGTAAAAGGAAACTTTGACTTGGAAACCTGATCTGTCAATGCAGGAAAGGAAGGCTCTAAGGAAAGAGATTTAGAGACACAGGCAGGGATTTCAACTTTCTGAGAAATTGGAGGGGTAACACTAGGTGCTGCAAAGGTTTTAGAGACAGGAACGCTGGTCTCTGGAGTGGTAATTTTAGTTAGGGCAGAGCGGTGAAAGCAGTAAATCCCAACAGGCTCGGTAGCTTGAGCAATACAGTAATTTGCAATGGGAGCTTCGCAGAGCTGACTTGCAGGGGTTAAATTAGGCACAGCATTAGAGTCAGAGGAAAGGGAACTTGAGTTTGAAACTGGTGACTTGAAAAATTCCTCCTTAGACTTCTGACATGCAACATCAGCTTGGGAATCCCAAGAAAATCGGGGTACCCCAAGGAGTCCTGTAGCAGGACGTGAAGCACATAGGTGCTGCCTCGTAGCAGAGAGGGAGTCCATGGACTGGTCATTCTTTTTCATGAGTCGGTCCAAGGTTAGGGAGAATCTATCAGACTGGGCCAGCATTCCAGACAGGGTCAGGCTTTTAGACCGGGCCAGGTTTTCAGACAGGGACCAGTTCTCAGAAAGGGGAAGTTTTTCAGACTAGGACAGATTTTCAGACAGGGACAGATTTTCAGACCGGGACCGACTTTCAGACAGGGACCGGCTTTCAGACAGGGACCGGCTTTCAGACAGGGATCGGCTTTCAGACAGGGACCGGCTTTAAGACAGGGAGGTTAAATCAGGGCTAGGGACCATGGAAGACTCTCCCTTAGGCTTAAGAGGAACAAAATCAGCTTGGTAATTTCCATGAGAAGGAGGAAACCCCAAGGGTTTAGCAACAGGACTGGTAGCGCAGGGAAGCAGTCCCATAACAGCGTCGCAGGCGAGGATAGGATCCTGCACTCTTATGTGCTGGTCCAAAGATAGGGATAATTCATAAAACATATTTTGAGTCTGCGCCAGTTTCACAGGATTCGCGTTTTCCCAGGTCACAGGGGAGCCAGGGGCAGGAACATAGGAAATCATAGTCTGTTTTAGCTCTCTAAGGCGCTGGGCCTTAATCAGGAGTTCTTTACGGAGTTGTTTCTCAGACGGGGTTAGGCCAATAAACAGGGACTGGGTTTCAGGCGGAGGCAGTCTCTCAAATATATACTGATCTTTAGACAGAGGCTGGTTTACAGACTGGGACCGGTTTTCAGAGGGGAACCGGCATAACCCCACCTCAGCGGGGTCCGAATTTGTGGGGCTGGACATACTGTAACGTACGTGCTTGCCACAAACTGATATCGGGGCTGAGGTGGGGATGCATAAACACCGACCTTAGGCCACGGAGTCAGGTCCGGCGTGCGGATTCCATAATCAGACATAGCCAGGTCAGGATTGGAGAAAGTAGGGTTAATGTTATCCAGGCAGGGGTCAAGGCAGGCGGCACAGGAGCAGTGGTCGAGGAAACAAGCCGAGGTCATCAACAGGAAATCTTGGGTGAAGGTACTTCAGCACAGGAGGCTAGAACCTGGAAAGAAGCCACTGCAGCGGATATGCTTCAGCGAAGGTGCTGCAGTGCGTCAGGAAAAGGCCAGGAGTACACTCCACTTGGAGGAAGCAGGAACCAGAGGTGCAGACACGCCACAGGAAACGCTGGGGAAACCAGCGTAGCCGTTACAGCGCGGCGAAGGCGAAGTCTGCCAGGAACAAGGAAAGCAGCGCCGGGGCTGCTATGCAAGAAGGCCATGGGATGCCGTGGACTGGAAGCAAGATACAAGGCACAAGGAGCCCAGCAGGCCAAACACGGAGTCTGTGACAAGCACAGTTACTTGCAACTTGGATTGCAAAGTCTATGTCCAGCAACTTCCTGAGGGCGGGGCAGGCACTAAATAGCACAGGAGGCCAATCAGGCCAGAGCTGCACAGAAGGCAGCAGGAGGCAGGTGATTGCAGAAGCAGGGAATAAATTGTCTGGAACCTGCAAAGCTCCGGATGTATGGGCTCCAGCCAAAGCCAGCAGTAGATTCCTGACAATAACTTAACTTAGGTTTTCCCTGACTCAGGGTTGAAGTGGCTTTTCCACTTCCAAAAACAAAATAAGAAACTTTGCAGTTTTAGACAAAAAAGAACAGAATGATTTAACCTGTTTGGTGGAGATGTTTTTCCCCTCTCTGCTTCCAGCAGACTTCCTTTCTCCAGGTTTTTGGGGAGAGGGGAGAGGAACCAGGAAATCAGTCTTAAATATCTGATCTCTAACTAGCAGGACAGGTGACAGAAATCAGGCAGCAGACAAACGCTGGTCTGGATCCCTCATACCTCAGTTCCAGCACTTGCCAAACTGTGAGATGGAGTGCATGTATTATGAGGCTGCACTCCCAGGCCAAACAGGATAGAAACTGTTCAGTATCCTGGGAGCCCTATATATGGAATTTATTACCATCCCCTGTTTTCTGTCACTATATATATATATATATATATATATATATATATATGTAATATATACTATATATATATATATATACACTATATATATGTAAGTGCATCAATTTATTCGGCCATTATCAGAAGAAAAAATTAAAAACGATATCACACTATTGTCTTTTTCTATGTGCTTTTCCTTGTTTTTCCTATGATCCATGCGCCTGAGGACTCTTCTTGCATCTTCACTTGCATCTTCACTCCCCGAGTCTGGCTCCGGCAGACAGATTAAGGAACATTTGGAATCCTCCAATTTTTTTCAAAGAGTGGACTTACATATTCGTCACTTTTATGTATGTATGTATGTATGTATGTATGTATGTATGTATGTATTGAACTAAAACACGGAACTTACACCTACATAGATTAATTGTGTATACATAGTGACCCACTGGCCAAGGAATTTTCACTCTAGTTATACTATTAGAATTTGTAAGTCAGTGCTCCTTTCTCTTTGTTTTTCATAACGTTTTTAATGTCTTTGCATATGATCAAACCTAATTTTAGTCCACCAATGCACGGGTTACGTCTAATGTATGTACTTGGGAGAAAAGGTGAGAGGGGCCAACATTGCAGTGTCCCGTTTGGTACTGGGAAGGGATCAGGTAGAATACCTTACATGTTGAACCCGGCTGAGAGATTGGTCTAAAGAGCGGAGCGACTATAAAAGATTATCTTCCAGACCAAAGGCTTTTAACATTTTAAACTTATCAATATAATTAATCAAAGGCTTTCTCTGTATTTAATAAGATAGTTAAATAGTGAAGAAAAATGCAGCACCAATTGTTATGTAACTAAATGTGATGGGTGCTATAGATTGCACACATGTTGCGTTGACCCCGCTACGTGAAGTTGGGAGGAATTTCCGTAACAGGAACACACGTTCGGTGATTGAGAGGACATTTGGAGTGTTAAAAAGTCGCTTTAGATGTATGATAAATCTGGGGGGGGCGCTTCAGTATTCGCCACAGAAGGTTGCCGACATAGTGATTTGTTGTTGCATTTTGCACAACATTGCAATACGTTATAATCTTCCTGCCAACATTAGGCAAGATATAGAGGAGGATCCAGTGGGATGGAGACCCGCCAGACTGTCATCGACACTTATTTCACATGTAAGATTCTTATTGACATGTAAGATTCTTATTTTCATGTAAGCCAATCTATCCTCATCTCGTGATGTGTGTCACATTTTATTGTGTGTATGAAATCATATGATCCTGCTCTCTGAATGTGAAGGGCCATTGTTGCAAGAATTCACACAAGTTAACGTGACCACGGTATGTGAGTGTTTAACTTATTTGTCCATCTCAAATTCATGTCACCCACCCTTTGTGTGCATCATGCAATGCAGAGTGTTGTGCAAGAAGTTAAGACATATAGCAGTACAGATGAATATGCCTCTATTGTTAGACTTAGACTTGCCAAGTACTGAACATTGACATATTCAATGTTTATCACCTTTGTCACTTCAAAATACACCAAAAAAAGTCACATCAAATTTTTAGAGTTGTGTTTGTAAATATGTTTCAACTTTTTATTGTTCACATTATGAACTTCAATCGGCTAAATGACACTTAATTAAAAATTACAACATACATTATTTCTTGATGCCTGCAGGTGTGTGAGCTACTTACATGTTCATATGTTGTATTTCTAAGGTCGTATGTGTCTCTAACAATAATGTCATTATTTGGATGTTAATTTGACACACTGCAATAGTCATATAACATGTGAATGCTTGATACATTTACTCATGTTGATGTTTCATGAATACATTAAATATAGTGGATAACACATTGTGTAATTCTTCACACACCGTAGTTGAACATGATCTCGAACTCAAATGATGCACATAGACTATGTTCACAATGCAAAAATGTTGTGACAAGTTACCTAAGTAATTTGTATGTGTTGTAATTTTTGTAAGTAACGTTCCTAGTTTCGTGAAACTAATTCTATTACACATGATATAAATTTTTGCCCCTGTTAAATAGTAAATTCTCGTACACAGTTAAGGGTATCACTCATGCTATGAGATGAAGTAAATTCCAAAAAACACAAATGCATGTTTTCATGATGTTTGCAGGATATCAAGGGTGTAACTTCTGGTGTGTTTGGATCCTTCCATTCACATTTGTTTATGGCACTGGAATGGAGATGTGAACATCTGTCGAAGTAGATATGGAATGTTAATTATAAATGTACATGTTATAGAACAAATGTTATTCTGCATCTAAACACACATCATACGTGTTATTGTTTTGTACCAGTTGTGTTACGACAAATGTTGATCTTACTCTAATTATATAAGATCTTACAAATAAAGCTTGTTAACCTTATGTCCCAAAAATATGCAATTCAGCACAAATTTTAAATAACACTATGCCTGTACACATATAAATTCTCTCACATATACTATCACTGCAAAAGTTATCAAAACACAATGCAACACCACATTCATTTGCCGTGATAATGGTACATATTAGCAGTGATTCTGGCGCTTTAATGCTAATGTATATAACTGACTAACAGATTTAGCGGATCTAACATATCCTCATGTTTCCATACGCAAAGTACTCCAATCATAATAATATCTACGCCATTTCTGCACATATGCCATTTCTTGAACTCTTTTTGCAAATCTCATAACTTTTTTTCTTTACAACACATGGGCGTACACCTTGTGTCATGACATTTTATGAATGCGCAGGACAACCTCGAATTGCACGCGATATTGCCCTGAATATGTAACTATCTGGCACGGATCTCGTTAACTGTATCTTACCTTCTTTCACAAAGATGTCCCGGCATCTGTTGCGCTTCAAAACGCGATATCTGTAATATTAACACATAACGGAGAAGAGGTAAAACAAAAATAGAAAAAAAAAAACACATTTAGCCATGGTACGCGCATGCGTTATGGGTGGAACACATATGCGTGTCATTGTGAAACAAGAGAATCACTGATTGTTCAAAGTGAATCGTTTATAGTTACCTGCATTATATAGCATTCATATTCGGAGCTGCCATGCAAGTGGTGTTTTGGAGGTAGCTGGTGGTTTCAATCAATTGGTTGTTCTGTGTGTTCATCTCGTTGGTGTTCCAGCTTGATCCGTCAAAGTTTGGATATTGTGTCATGTACTGAGGCGGATACAGATAGTTACTTTGTGGCATTTCATCTGCTTCAGAAAGGTAGTTAGTATGTATGTTAGCATCATAGCTAGCTCCGGCATTGTTGTGGTATAGGTTGTACACCTCCGGTTGAAAATACGAAAGATTTTGCTGAACATTTAAGGCACCGCTTCGGGCACCTATATCATTGTAGTTGGGTCTGCTATTTTGGTCTCTTCTTCTTAAATTGCCACTTGCAAACATACGCATACTTGATTCATGTACTGCCCAACAGCCACCCCTGATTCCGTCAGTTGGTGGGTTCCAAATAAAACAATCATTGGTTGATAAAGTTCGTCTGATAGAATTTCGCCAAACTTTCGGCTTTGGATGATTTTTATAAAAAGGATAATTTGATGAGATATGCTCAAATATGTCCGATACAGTAGCTCTTCTCTGTGTTCGGTATTGAATAGCGCAATAGATTAAATAGGCGTAGCAAAACAGAGGTTTCTTTTGAGTAGACATTTCTAAGAGCATGTTTCTCATGGAATGGTGTAAAATAAAACAGTCTTACTTTCAAATAATGTTCTGTACAAAAGTATCAAATTGGTGGGAATGTGTTCAACACGGTCCAAGGTCGTTACACAAAGGAATAAGTGTCCATGATATCTTCTCCCACATATAGGTGTTCAGGCTACTGCCTAAATTTCTCCGCCACATTCTATTTTTTTAAACAGAAACTCCGAGAAATACATTTCTGCCTAATAATTTTGTATTAGCAAATATGGAAAATGTTAATCCACAATTGTAATGTTTATCTGTGTGTTCAGAAGAATTACATCTTTCACATGTCAACATAATTAGCGTCGACATGAGACTCGCTATCCTGTTTAGTTCACATATGTGCACATGAAATATGACATAATGTTAATTTAATTATTTGACATAAATTGTGTCTTTAGCATGATACAATTGTTAAGTAAGTGAATCTTAAATGTGTCAAATAGGGAGCATTGAACACTTCGCTGTGTATACACTTAAAAGCTATCAGTCATACATGAACTATCTAAAAAAAATGCACAAATCATATTTGGATATACACTAGACCTAATCAGGACATGCTGAAATCCGGAGATTAATTACTCTTTGTTCTCATTACACATATCATACCATGCAGTCCCTTATAGGTATTTATAATAAACTTCGCACTAACAAGAATAGAGCAAATCATAGATATTTTGTATACGCTTAGTGAATAATTTAAGGGGACAGCATGTTTAAATATTGTATGGCCACAAAGAATATGTAATGGGACATTGAATAAGATCTGATTGACTATTTTTTGTTCAACTTTTTTGTTGAACACCGTGTGCTACGCCTTGGTCTGGTGGCATTGTCAGGGGTAGGTGTGGAAGGGCTTTGTGTGTCACCGATTTCGGCTAGACCTGCCATTTGTGGGGCCTCAGCAGTTGTTTGGCTGGTTGGTTGTGCTTCACCATGTACATATGGCTGCTGTGGCATTGGCGCTGCTTCAGCTTGTACATATGGCTGCTGTGGCATTGGCGCTGCTTCAGCATGTACATATGGCTGCTGTGGCATTGGCGCTGCTTCAGCGTGTACATATGGCTGCTGTGGCATTGGCGCTGCTTTAGCGTGTACATATGGCTGCTGTGGCATTGGCGCTGCTTCAGCGTGTACATATGGCTGCTGTGGCATTGGCGCTGCTTCAGCGTGTACATATGGCTGCTGTGGCATTCCCATTTCATGGAGATATGGCACTTGCATTGGGTGTGCCAGTCCCAGGGCCTGTGCCAGGGGTTCGAACATTGCATGTGGCATTTGCATTGGCTGTAGCATTTGCATTGGCTGTGGCTGTGGCATTTTCATTGGCTGTGGCATTTGCATTGCCATACATTGTGCTATAATAGTTAAACTATTAGAAATAGCCTTGAGAGTGTCCAGTTGTTGGTTGAAAATGCCTCGCATGTTTAGCAGTTCTTCACAAATGGTACGATTTGTTTGCTGCTGGTTGGCTGCCACAGCCTGTTGAATTCTGAAAAAAAGTTGCTCTGCAGATTTTAAGGATGCCAATTCAGCTGCACACATATTATCACCTTGACCTGGCTGTAGAGGCTCACTGACCTCATCTTCAATTTCAGGATCTGTTATATCCAGTTCCCGATTGTAACCCTCGCCAAACACTTGGGGTGTAGTGTCATCGAGGTCAGGCACATCTAGTTCCCGGAGTGACTCAGCATATTCATGTTGGGGCTCCTCCACACACTGAAGTTGTTGGGGCTCCTCAAGCATTTCATAATTTTGCAATTCGCCCAGAATTTGTGTCGATACATCAGAGTCTGTTTCCTCATCCACAACTATAACATAAAAAAGATACTTTTTAATTCACATGATGAGCAACTAATTATATGCTAGCGTTGTTATTTCTGCAGCAAACATATTGTTATGCATTGTATCATCTACTCAAGATTCCTGTAAAGGTTTATTGTTATTTTGTGTGTGCATATGCTATTCACCTGACCTAAGCTGAACATGATATGAATGAAAAAAATGTTGCACATGTATCAATTTTGGAATAATAAACTTTCACATTCACACGTGAAACCTATGCTGCGGCCACAGTGTGTTCTACACCCCCGCCAGCGGTTCACTCAGAGGCCTAACCATGCCCGGGAACTCATGGCCACGCCCCCGCCAAACTCACGCGCCGCACGTGCTACAGTGCTGACTGCCCCTAGACAAACACACATTTTTTGTGTTATCCAATTTGTTAAACACTAGTAGAAATGCATCAGGCATATTGACACTACATTAGTACTTGAATGCAGTTGGACATTTCTTGTTCAAGTTTTCAAACACTAAATACAGATTAATGAATGGCAATACGTTCATAAATAAACACACACACAACTTATTGTCCATGTATAAAAAGAATTAATTTTTACATGAGGTAATCAAATTTTAGTTGGACATACGATGGTTCATTAGAAAAGCACATGACGGGGGCGTGGCCAGGACGCCGACAGAGATGGACGTGTAACAGAGGAGCTCCCCAGACCCTCTTATAAATAAACGAATAGAGGCTCTTTCCCCCCGAAATTCCCCCTCTAAAAGCACTTCCCTAGACCCACAGACCTGGACGGCATGGCGAACAGGCAAAAATCCCAGACAGCACAGGCTGTAAACAAACTATTCTCCCCGCGGAGTTCAGAGGCGGCCGCGAAAAGCCAAGATGGCGCGGGACCATCAAGCGCACGCGGCCCCAAACAAAATGCCCAAACGCAGGACCAGCAGGAAACGCCAGCACAGACGGCGGCAACACTCACCCGAGAGGATATGAAGGAACTCATGGCAGAAATGTTACACGACCTGCACACATCACTGAAGGCCGATCTTAGATCGGCAGTTACAGAATTAAAACAAGAGTTAACAGGCCTAAAGGAGCGTACGGAGGCACTAGAAGTCAAAATGGAGGACTCCCCACAGGCCCAAGAACTAGCCGCAAATGAGATATACCGGCTCGGGGCTGAGGTAGAAAGTCTCCACGATTCCTTAGAAGATCAGGAAAACCGCGACAGGAGACAGAACATACAGTAAGAATCAGAGGCATCCCCGAGTCGGTACTCCCAGGACAGTTAAAGACCTACCTCCTGGATCTCTTCGCCTCCCTATGTGGAGACCTGAGTCAGACGGACCTCGAACTGGACAGGGCTCACCGCTCCCTTGGCCCACGATCAGAGGATCCAAAAAGGATGAGACACGTAATAGTAAGGCTCCATAAATTCTCAGTGAAAGAGAAAATAATGGAGGTTGCCCGAACCAAAGAACTCATCACATTTGAGGACAGCCCCCTACAACTCTATAACGATCTCTCTAAACGCACCGTAGATCGCCGCAAAGAACTAAAACCGTTAACCATACTACTGCGAGACAGCGGAGTAAAATATACATGGGGTTACCCATTCAGGCTAATGGTGCAGCGCAATGGAAAGATGCTCTCAATTAAACACCAGGAAGACATGGAGCACTTTGCGAAGGCACTAAGCCTCACCCCTCCCGCCAGCTGGAGAACCGAGGGACCCAGGCCAGAAGAGCCCCCGATCAGGGCATCGGAAAGGCTAGCAGGCCAGAGGGGTCAGCGGAACAGATAAGAAACTCAACCCCACACTCTCAGTCCATACAAAGGCACCGTCTCCAAGAATGGCACAAAGACCTCACCTTACCAGCACCGCAGGGAGAAAACAAGCACCGCCGGAGCTGATTACACTGACTCGTCGGGGGAAGAGGAGCAGCCGGCAAGGGATCAGCATCGCTCTCAAATCCTCGCAGCCACTCGCACCACTCACTCCACTTACCTGAAACGTGAGACGAGGTCCTGGTCGTCGGGAGACGGGGAGACCAGCTTCCCGCGGTGGAGGGGGGAGCAGAAGAACACCCGGTCCCCCCCCCCCTTTTTCATGTCCCCTTCTTGTCGGCTGCCTCCAGCTTTTCGGCTTTTTGGCCCTCGACCCCCCCCCCATGTGGGGTTCCTGGCGCAGAGAGTCGGATCTCCCCAGTCTCATGATCTCCCAGGCACAGGACGAATTGCCCCAGCAAACGTGAGTAACCCAAAATCCCGGGTGAAATTGACAGTGCCGGGTAGATTGGGGGGGGAGGGAGGGGGGTCACGCAACGAGCTGAGAGGGAGCGGCACTCAGTGACCCCCTCTCACTAACTAGATGTTAGCGGTCATCATGGTCCCAACAACTGGAGGATCCCCTAGACCAACCTTGCAGCTCGGAGATGGGGCCAATAACCTCCATGGGCCGGTTCCGTTGAAGAGAACCAGACCCCCCCCTCACCCCCCCCTGGGCGGTCCCCCGCCCCCCCCTTGGGCAATCCCCCTGGCCCAGTGCCGCGCAATCGAGGGAGATCTGGCAGGGAGGAGACAATAACCGAACCGGGACAATTTTGAATAAAGCTGTCACCCCACCCACACACTTAACCATAAGGAACGGTGACCTAAGATTAATGCATGCCCGCGGCATAATATGTATGCTGAGAGAAAAGCAGACAAACAGAGGCAACACAAAACAAATATCAGTAGCTTATCACTAAAAGAAATACACTCAAGGTTGCGACAATCAGGAACAAATGCCACACACAGCGATAGCATTAACATTAACACAATATAATTAGACTGTCCCCCCCCCTCCCCGGTCCTACCCCCCCAACACCCACTCCCTTCCCTGGCCCCCCAAGGGCCTCCCTCCCCTCCCCCTCCCCTCCCCCATGGACCTGCCCCTCCCCCCCTTCCCCCTTCCCCTCGCCCCCACACAAAGATCCCCTTCCCTCACCACCCCAGCACACCACCTACCATCCCCTCGGCCCCCCCGCCACCCTACCTTTAAGAAGCACCCAGCCACCCCATGGAATGACCAAAGGAGGACTGAATAAGAGAACCTCCTCCCACCACACGATCAGATGCAACTACAACCCCCTCCCACCCCCCCAGAGAATACACAGTATACAACCTATAAAAGGGGTTAACACATAAAATACACTCTGTTTGCATAAGGCTGCGAGGCACAAAAAAAACAAAAAAACCCTCAGGGCAATGTCAAAGTCTGCTTCAATCTGATCAAGAATGTTATTCAGCACAAGATGATGTTATGTTATGTGATGTGATGTTGAGTTATGTTATGGTATGTTGAATTATGTTACGTTATGCCAACAATGTGAGACTAATCAAGGGAATGTTTCTCCTGAACAAAAATGTGATGATGCTTTGGAAATGCAACTGCCCATGTAACAGTTACTTAATAAAACCAACACCATAGATACCCTTCCCCCCCTCTCCTTCCCCTCCCTCCCTCTCCTTCCTCACATCCCTTACCCCTCCAGCCCCCTCCCTCATTAGTTCTATAGCACCCTCCCCCCCCTAAAAATTAAATTAAAATTAAAATTGTTATAAGGTTTAGGAGGACATTAAACCCTGAGGAAACTGTTAAGAAACCCAGGGGAGTGTCAAACCCTGCTTAAGTTTGTTCAAGAAGGTTATGATGAACAGGGCGATGTTAAGTCTTGTCAACAATGTCAGGGAGTTCAAGGAAAGGCTTTTCCTTATTAAAAATGTGGAGACGCTCAAATAAAACAACCGCCCAGGCGGCAGACACCAAATAAGGTTGACTCCAGGGACACCCATCACCCCTTTCCTTCTCCCCTCCCCTTACCTCTCCCCCCCAACCCCCCTCCCTCCTCCCCCCCTTACCCTCCCTCCCTTCACCCCCCCTACTTCCAACCCCCCCCCTCCACCCACACCCTCCCCTCCACCCCTCCCTCCCCCCACCCCCTCGCCCTACACCCCCCCTTCCCTATACATCCCCCCCTCCGCTCCCCCCCTCCATCCCCCCCCATCTACTCCCTCCCCCTCCCTTCCCCCCCTACCTTCTTCCTCCCCATCCTTCACCCCCCCCTTCCCCTCCCCCACTTCCCACCCTCTCTACCCCCACCCCCCTCAACAAACGGGTCCCCTCTCACCACCAGGCCGCTGCATACAAGGCAAGGTTGATTATATGGGAACTCTATATTTCCACACAAATGTAATAGCCCCGCTGATAGTGTATTATGAAAGGTGAAATAAGACAGAACCGAAATTAAACCCCCCCCACGCTCCCCCCTTCCCCCCCCTATCCCCCCCTATCCCCTCTCCCCCCCCCCCCCACCTAGTCACCAACAAATATAGTAAATGACGGGGTTCAAACTTTGAACAGGGGAGTTGAGTGGGAAAGGAGCCACGAAAAAGCAGCTCAGGGTCTGGCCCCCCTCAGTTGCGATCCGATCGTCGGACCCAGACACACCCCAGAAGAGCGCCTAAGCCCAAACGCCGGTCGTCCAAAGACCAGGCAACACCACTTTAGGACCAAAACTGGCCCTACTTCTATCTTTTCTCCACCTGCTGGTCCTGTCCCAGCAGATCTGTACCTCCCCTCCCCCCTCCCTTCCCCTGCCCCCCTCCCCAATGGCAAGCTCAGTACACCCCCCTAGGAAGGAGACCCAGCCCAATAGGCGGCCTAAGTCACAAAGGGACTTTAGAACATAAAAACAAGGTCCCCCCCCAGTGGGAAAGGAGGGACCCCAAGACCCCGAACAACTAGAAATCAACAATGACCTCCAAGGCCCCAATTAAAATCCGTTCCTTAAACGTTAAAGGATTACAAAATAACCGAAAAAGAAGATTAGCTCTCATGGACATGAAAAAATCAGGGGGAGACATCATATTCTTGCAGGAGACCCACTTCACATCACAGGACCTCCCAAATTTATTCAAAAAATTCTTCCCAATGTGCTTTTTTGCATCATTCAGTAGTAAGAAAAGGGGTGTGGCTATCCTAATCAGACAAGGCACCCCATTCAATCACGTCAAAACAACGGTGGACCCAGAGGGTAGATTCCTAATGGTATATGGCTCCCTCGCGGGCTCGGCAATCGCTCTAATTAATGTGTACGCCCCAAACGAGAACCAAACAGAATTCTTACAAACCGTTCTCGAGGGCGTTGACCCGGGATATCTGTCATCGATGATAGTGGGAGGAGACCTAAACATGGTCTTAAACCCCACCGAGGACAGATCAGCCACAGCGGGCCCCTCCCGTACAACCCACTCCCAGATCAAGGGGAAAAGGTTTAGGGACATCCTGAGCGAATTCTCGTTGGTGGATATTTGGAGAACCCAACATCAGGGCCAGAGAGACTACACTTTCTACTCAGCACCTCACCAGACTTACTCTCGAATAGACCACTTTTTGACCACCAACAATGTGATGGCGGCAGCCATAGAATCAGACATTGGCTCAATCACATGGTCAGATCATGCCCCGATCACCCTGATACTGTCAATCCCCTTTGAAAAAACAACAACCTATGCCTGGAGACTGAATGATTCACTACTTAATCACCCAGAGATTGAGAGAGAGATAAGATCCTCACTCAAGGACTATTTCTCCCTCAACATGGGAACAGTCTCCTCTCCAGCAATCCTATGGGAAGCCCATAAGGCAACCATCAGAGGGAAATTTATTTCCATCGCATCCCACAGGAAAAAAGCCCGCCAAGCGCTAATCAAAGAACTCACAGATAGTATAAAAGTAATAGAGCAAGCTCATAAAGCAAATCCATCAAAAAAAGTATACAAAACATTAATAGAAGCTAGAACAAAACTTAGACAAACCCAGCTGGAGGACGTTGAAAAGGCCCTCAAATGGACCAATCAACAATATTATGACAAAGGTAACAAGGCCGACAGACTATTAGCCAGCAAATTAAGAGGGATACAAAAAAGATCCCAGATAACGGCGATCAAGAGTAGGTCTGGCAAAATTCAATATAGTGAAAGCAAAATAGCAGCAGAATTTACAAAATATTATAAAGAACTATACAACTTAAGAACTAAAAACGGCCGACCCGAACCGATAGCGTCAGAATCTATAACTCAATACTTAAATAAATGTCAACTCCCCTCACTGACGGAGGAGGAAAACACAGTCCTCAATGCTGAGATCTCAAAAGAGGAACTGGAAGAGGCGGTCAAATCACTAAAGCTCACTAAGTCTCCTGGCCCTGACGGTTTCACAAATGTCTACTATAAAAGATTCTTGCCAACCCTATCCACGCATCTGGTAAAAACATTCAACCATTTTATGGAAGGGAACCAAATACCTTCAACAATGTCTCTAGCCAATTTAGCTATAATACATAAGGAAGGCAGAGACCCGATGCAATGTGGAAGCTACCGTCCAATCTCCCTCCTCAATAGTGATCTCAAGCTATATAGCAAAATTCTGGCAAACAGGTTAAACCCAATATTACCGAGGTTAATTAACATCGATCAAGTAGAATTTGTCGCAGGGAGACAAGCTTCTGACAATACTCGAAAAATAATTGATATTATTGATCATGTCCACCTTGCAGACACCAAAGCACTACTGCTAAGCCTAGATGCAGAGAAGGCATTCGATAGAATATACTGGCAATTCCTGGACCAGACTATGTGTAAATTTGGCTTTAAAGACACATACCTAGAGGGGGTCCGTAGACTATATCAAAACCCGTCAGCAACGGTAAAACTACCAGGGGGCAATAACCAGAGATTCGAGATAACAAATGGGACTCGACAGGGATGCCCCCTATCTCCTCTCCTCTTTGCGCTAACGATAGAACCACTGGCATCAGCAATACGACTCAATAAAGACATCCAGGGAATAGACATTGGAAATAGGCAGCATAAAATCTCCCTATTCGCAGATGATGTCATCTTAACCCTCTCCAAACCCCAAATCTCCTTACCCAACCTTCAAAAAGAACTCCTGGATTTTGGAAAAATCTCAGGATACAAGATAAATAATGACAAATCAGAAGTTCTGAACTTAAGTCTGCCAGAGCCAGAGGTGAAACTCCTCAAACTAAACTTTAATTACCGTTGGAGTTCCTCTTGTATCAAATACTTGGGAGTTAAGATATCGAGGACCTACCAATCTCTATATCAACATAACTATCCGACCTTATTCCATAAAATCAAACAAGATTTAGAAAAATGGGGAGGATACCAAATATCATGGATCGGGAGAATGATCTCGGTTAAAATGAACATACTCCCTAGGTTATTATACTACTTCCAGACTCTCCCGGTCCACATCCCTGGCTCAGAATTGAAAAATATTCCAAAATTAATCTTCCACTTTATTTGGCAAGGTAAAAAACCTAGAGTCCCCAGAACTGTTCTCTTGGCGTCAAGGGGGAGAGGAGGACTGGGAATTCCAGACATCACAAAATACTACCTGGCCGCCCAATTGCGGCAGGTGGTAGTCTGGAACGCAAACCCAAACCAATATTGCTGGCTGGATATAGAAACGCAATATGCCGGAACGCCTTCACTGCCAGCTTGCCTTTGGTCCCTGAACAAGGAGGACATGCAAAATAACAAATTCAAATTAGGCCCAATGAGACACACTTGGGAGACCTGGACAAAAAGCAAACTCAAGTACAAGCTCACAACACCACAATCCCAACTTATACCAATTCACAAAAATCCGAAATTTCCACCTGGCTGTGAGCCCAGACAATTTGACCAATTTCAAGCCAAAAACATTAAGGCAATTGCCGACCTCTTGAGCCTCGGGAAGTTCCTGAGCTACCAAAACCTACAAGCCAAATATGAAATAGCAGGATTGAACGTGTTCAAGTACCTACAAATTCAGCACTTTATCCAAACATTATCCCCAACATTGGAATTTCCCTCTCTCACAGGTTTCGAGCGGCTCTGCAGAGAAACAGCTCACCAGAAAGGTCTAATAACACAAATTTGCACAGAGCTAGAGAGGGCTACAGAAGCCCCCACACATGACTATATGCTGCATTGGGCAGCAGAATTGGATATAGTTATAGACCGAGAGGACTGGGAAAGTATTTGGGAAAATGCCTCAGGAACTTCCATATGTACTACAATCAAAGAAAACATTTACAAAATACTGTTCCGCTGGTATCTTACCCCAGTTAGAATAAATCAAATCTACCCACTGGCATCCGATCTATGTTGGAGAGGCTGCGGTCAAAAGGGGGACATGGCCCACATTTGGTGGACATGTCCGGAAATTCAGAAATACTTCGAAACAACACAAAAACTAATAGAGGAGGTCACAGACCTCACAATACCCATTGAACCGCTGACCTACCTGTTGGCCAGGCCGTTAGACCGACCAACAGGAAAATTAGTCTCCTTCATCCTTACGGCGGCTAGATGTGCGGTGGCTGCCGCCTGGAAGAAAGTGTCTCCCCCCTCAAAACAAACAATAATAAGAAGGGTGCAAGAAGTAATGGACATCGAGAGATTGTCTGCTTTCCTTAAGAGGTCTTCTACCTCATTCACAAAAATTTGGGATCCATGGTACACTCATATGGCGCATATAAGACGAAACGCCCCCTAACAAACCAGAGGTACAATTTACTGTACACCAGAGCCCAAACCAGAAATGCCAAGGAATTAGGGATTAAGACCTCTCCCCGCTATACCTTCTTCATCCCCCCCCCACACCCCACCCCACCCTCTCTACTCCCTCTCTTTTTCCATACTCGCGCCGCCCTGATGGACCACACTAGGTCAGGGAGACGTTAAGTCTGTCCTTTTCTCTTTCCATTCAAGAAAAAGAAAAATGTACATTAGGCTGTCATATTGCTTATATTGTATATACCATGTAATGACATATTTGCCTAATAAAAAATTTGGAAAAAAAAAAAAGAAAAGCACATGACTATACGCAACATCACAAATGTACTGTGTGCAACATTTTCAGCGCTTATGGGAACGTTTTGTCATTACAGTGTGCATGTGAATATAAATTTCTTATAGCATCTGGAGCTGTTGCTACTCTGTACAAATACAACAGGAAAACTTTGTTCGTTATGTGTATATGATTTAAATATACAATGTTTATTATTGTAAACATGTCAACAATGCTCCTTTTCATATATGCAGCATTTTATGTATGGCTATTGTACACATATTATGATGGCACGTGCATTGTCACATCATATGAACGTGTACAAAATCTAACATCTTCGAGTAACACATCTATCTATCTATCTATCTATCTATCTATCTATCTATCTATATCTATATCTATATATATCATCACAGTCACATTATTATATATTCTTTTGAAAAAGGGTCTCTTCGTTGAACCCTTTGAACAAAGCGTCCTATGCCTTTGAGACATGAAATCAGACCATGCTCACAGCTCCTAGCACTACCATATGACACTTTTTCAAGAGAAACATTTTTGTACAATTTGTGACATTGGCCTTTTGATCTTTGTTTTAAGCATCCGCAATACTCTGTAGCACTCCTTTTTGATATATATCTATATGTATATCTATATATATTTGCAATTCACTATTTGGGTGCTGTCTCAGGGCTTCAACAACAATTTTAAGGGGTTCTGTGTGTTTAACATACATACTACTGTTTCTTGTTTCAAATTGCATACATCACTAATGTTATGCTAAACGTACAATGTCCAACCATGACCATATACATACTTCATAGATGTGCAATTAAAAAAGCCTGTTAAACACAAAGTTGACATAATGACCGGGGTAATTGTTCTATTACTTCACAGCATAATGCAAACTACAGTGAATATTTGCGAAATTAACACATTCTTGACTGTTGCACCACGAATGAAGCATAAATTCGACATATTTAATATAGTACTCACTTTGTGGCGGCTGGGAAATTGTAGGACCGATATCCCTGTCACCTCCTATCCCAAATACTAGTTGGTGGTCCATAATACATTTTCTGCTCATATGACTGCAGGTGGAGAGATGCCAACCTCAACCATTTTTCTTTTCAGTCGTTATTTGATATCGCCAAAACGTTTCTTGCACGTCTCGGCTGTTCTGCGAAATTGCCCACATGCACTGACCGATGTGCAAATGGTTGACCACAGCTTTGTTTTTTCACTGCTTTTGGTTCTCGCTGTGTATATAAATATGTAAAACATTATTACAACTAAATACATAGGCTACTGTAAATTTAATCATTTGCATAATTGTTACAATATGAAGTATTGCAATATGAAAGCGATGTTGGAACAGCTAGTACGAGTATATGTATCCCAAATTAAATGTACATGTACTTACAGACACATAACTTTATTTAATTTGATTAATGATTAATAGTGACTTGGAAAACGTGTCCATACAGCAGCACTACCCCGTTCTAGCATATATGATGTACTCATGCATGTCCAACTCCAGTCCTCGAGGACCGCAAACAGTCCGATTTTATGGATATCCCTACTTCAGCACAGCTGGCTCAATTAGTGGCTCACTCATACCGAGCCAACAATTAAGCCAGCTGTGCTGAAGTAGGGATATGCATAAAATCTGGCCTGTTTGCGGCTCTCGAGGACTGGAGTTTGACATGCATCTATAATATTGTACATATTAATGTTACATTAATAAGTGTATTCAATATAAACTTTTCACTGTTTAGAGAATTGACATTATTAATGAGTACACTTAACTTGCTGATTCACGCTCTTACCGGCCAACGAGCCGTACAGTTTAGGGAAAGACGCAATAACACATTCCACAAGGATATCATTCTCTCTGTGTGTGAAACGCGGGTTGCGTATCCACTCAACACGATGCATGGAGGTTGTAGGCTCATCGTTATCATCATCATCATCATCATCATCATCATCATCATCATCATCATCATCATCATCATCATCATCATCATCATCATCATCATCATCCTCTACCTCTGTGCTTGGATGCTGGACACTGTACCTCTCTCTCTGTCCACTACTCCTCCTACCCTCCCCCACCTGCTCTCCCACAGCTGCACTGCCAGCACGGGACGTACCTGCACTGCCAGCATGGGACGTACCTGCACTGCCACCACGGGACCTACCTGCACTGCCAGCACGGGACATACCTGCACTGCCAGCACGGGACGTACCTGCTCTGCCAGCACGGGACGTACCTGCACTGCCAGCACGGGACGTACCTGCACAGCCAGCACGGGACGTACCTGCACTGCCAGCACGGGATGTACCTGCACTGCCAGCACGGGATGTACCTGCACTGCCAGCACGAGATGTACCTGCACTGCCAGCACGGGACGTACCTGCACTGGCAGCACGGGACGTACCTGCACTGCCAGCACGGGATGTACCTGCACTGCCAGGACGGGATGTACCTGCACTGCCAGCACGGGACGTACGTGCACTGCCAGCACGGGACATACCTGCACTGCCAGCACGGGACATATTTGCACTGGCAGCACGGGACGTACCTGCACTGCCAGCACGAGATGTACCTACACTGCCAGCACGGGACGTACCTGCACTGCCAGCACGGGACGTACCTGCACTGCCAGCACGGGACGTACCTGCACTGCCAGCACGGGACGTACCTGCACTGCCAGCACGGGACGTACCTACACTGCCAGCACGGGACGTACCTGCACTGGCAGCACGGGATACACGTGCACTGCAGCACGGGACATACCTCCACTGCCAGCACGGGACGTACCTGTAATGCCAGCACAGGACGTACCTGCACTGCCAGCACGAGATGTACCTGCACTGCCAGCACGGAACGTACCTGCACTGCCAGCACGGGACGAACCTACACTGCCAGCACGGGACATGGGACGTACCTGCACTGCCAGCACGGGACGTACCTGCACTGCCAGCACGGGACGTACCTGCACTGCCAGCACGGGATGTACCTGAACTGCCAGCATGGGACGTACCTGCACTGCCAGCACGGGATGTACCTGCACTGCCAGCACGGGATGTACCTGCACTGCCAGCACGGGACGTACCTGCACTGGCAGCACGGGACATACCTGCACTGCCAGCACGGGATGTACCTGCTCTGCCAGCACGGGACATACCTTCACTGCCAGCACGGGACGTACCTGCACTGCCAGCATGGGACGTACCTGCACTGCCAGCACGGGACGTACCTGCACTGCCAGCATCGGACGTACCTGCACTGCCAGCACGGGACGTACCTGCACTGCCAGCATGGGACGTACCTGCACTGCCTGCACGGGATGTACCTGCACTGCCAAAACGGGACGTACCTCCACTGGCAGCACGGGACATACCTGCACTGCCAGCACGGGACATACCTGCACTGCCAGCACGGGATGTACCTGCACTGCCAGCACGGGACATACCTGCACTGCCAAAACGGGACGTACCTCCACTGGCAGCACTGGACATCCCTGCACTGCCAGCACGGGACATACCTGCACTGCCAACACGGGACATACTTACACTGCCAGCACGGGACATACTTGCACTGCCAGCACGGGACGTACCTGCACTGCCAGCATGGGACGTACCTGCACTGCCAGCACGGGACGTACCTGCACTGCCAGCACGGGACGTACCTGCACTGCCAGCACGGGACGTACCTGCACTGCCAAAACGGGACGTACCTCCACTGGCAGCACGGGACGTACCTGCACTGACAGCACGGGACGTACCTGCACTACCAGCACGGGACGTACCTGCACTGCCAGAATGGGATGTACCTCCACTGCCAGCATGGGATGTACCTGCACTGCCAGCACGGGACGTACCTGCACTGCTAGCACGGGACGTACCTGCACTGCCAGCACGGGACGAACCTGCACTGCCAGCACGGGACGTACCTGCACTGCCAGCACGGGACGTACCTGCACTGCTAGCACGGGAAGTACCTGCACTGCCAGCACGGGACGAACCTGCACTGCCAGCATGGGATGTACCTCCACTGCCAGCATGGGACGTACCTGCACTGCCAGCACGGGACGTATCTGCACTGCCAGCATGGGACGTACCTGCACTGCCAGCACGGGATGTACCTGCACTGCCAGCACGGGACATACCTGCACTGGCAGCACGGGACGTACCTGCACTGCCAGGACGGGATGTACCTGCACTGCCAGCACGGGACACGGGACGTACCTGCACTGGCAGCACGGGACGTACGTGCACTGCCAGCACGGGACGTACCTGCACTGCCAGCACGGGATGTACCTGCACTGCCAGCACGAGATGTACCTGCACTGCCAGCACGGGACGTACCTGCACTGGCAGCACGGGACGTACCTGCACTGCCAGCACGGGATGTACCTGCACTGCCAGGACGGGATGTACCTGCACTGCCAGCACGGGACGTACGTGCACTGCCAGCACGGGACATACCTGCACTGCCAGCACGGGACATATTTGCACTGGCAGCACGGGACGTACCTGCACTGCCAGCACGGGACGTACCTGCACTGCCAGCACGAGATGTACCTACACTGCCAGCACGGGACGTACCTGCACTGCCAGCACGGAACGTACCTGCACTGCCAGCACGGGACGTACCTGCACTGCCAGCACGGGACGTACCTGCACTGCCAGCACGGGACGTACCTACACTGCCAGCACGGGACGTACCTGCACTGGCAGCACGGGATACACGTGCACTGCAGCACGGGACATACCTCCACTGCCAGCACGGGACGTACCTGCACTGCCAGCACAGGACGTACCTGCACTGCCAGCACGAGATGTACCTGCACTGCCAGCACGGAACGTACCTGCACTGCCAGCACGGGACGAACCTACACTGCCAGCACGGGACATGGGACGTACCTGCACTGCCAGCACGGGACGTACCTGCACTGCCAGCACGGGACGTACCTGCACTGCCAGCACGGGATGTACCTGAACTGCCAGCATGGGACGTACCTGCACTGCCAGCACGGGATGTACCTGCACTGCCAGCACGGGATGTACCTGCACTGCCAGCACGGGACGTACCTGCACTGGCAGCACGGGACATACCTGCACTGCCAGCACGGGATGTACCTGCTCTGCCAGCACGGGACATACCTTCACTGCCAGCACGGGACGTACCTGCACTGCCAGCATGGGACGTACCTGCACTGCCAGCACGGGACGTACCTGCACTGCCAGCATCGGACGTACCTGCACTGCCAGCACGGGACGTACCTGCACTGCCAGCACGGGACGTACCTGCACTGCCTGCACGGGATGTACCTGCACTGCCAAAACGGGACGTACCTCCACTGGCAGCACGGGACATACCTGCACTGCCAGCACGGGACATACCTGCACTGCCAGCACGGGATGTACCTGCACTGCCAGCACGGGACATACCTGCACTGCCAAAACGGGACGTACCTCCACTGGCAGCACTGGACATCCCTGCACTGCCAGCACGGGACATACCTGCACTGCCAACACGGGACATACTTACACTGCCAGCACGGGACATACTTGCACTGCCAGCACGGGACGTACCTGCACTGCCAGCATGGGACGTACCTGCACTGCCAGCACGGGACGTACCTGCACTGCCAGCACGGGACGTACCTGCACTGCCAGCACGGGACGTACCTGCACTGCCAAAACGGGACGTACCTCCACTGGCAGCACGGGACGTACCTGCACTGACAGCACGGGACGTACCTGCACTACCAGCACGGGACGTACCTGCACTGCCAGAATGGGATGTACCTCCACTGCCAGCATGGGATGTACCTGCACTGCCAGCACGGGACGTACCTGCACTGCTAGCACGGGACGTACCTGCACTGCCAGCACGGGACGAACCTGCACTGCCAGCACGGGACGTACCTGCACTGCCAGCACGGGACATACCTGCACTGCTAGCACGGGAAGTACCTGCACTGCCAGCACGGGACGAACCTGCACTGCCAGCATGGGATGTACCTCCACTGCCAGCATGGGACGTACCTGCACTGCCAGCACGGGACGTATCTGCACTGCCAGCATGGGACGTACCTGCACTGCCAGCACGGGATGTACCTGCACTGCCAGCACGGGACATACCTGCACTGGCAGCACGGGACGTACCTGCACTGCCAGGACGGGATGTACCTGCACTGCCAGCACGGGACACGGGACGTACCTGCACTGGCAGCACGGGACGTACGTGCACTGCCAGCACGGGACGTACCTGCACTGCCAGCACGGGAGGTACCTGCACTGCCAGCACGGGACGTACCTGCACTGCCAGCACGGGACGTACCTGCACTACCAGCACGGGACGTACCTGCACTGCCAGCACGGGACGTACCTGCACTGCTAGCACGGGACGTACCTGCACTGCCAGCAGGGGACGTACCTGCACTGCCAGCACGGGACGTACCTGCACTGCTAGCACGGGACGTACCTGCACTGCCAGCAGGGGATGTACCTGCACTGCCAGCACGGGACGTACCTGCACTGCCAGCGTGGGACGAACCTGCACTGCCAGCACGGGACGTACCTGCACTGCCAGGACGGGATGTACCTGCACTGCCAGCACGGGACATACCTGCACTGCCAGCACGGGACATATCTGCACTGCCAGCACGGGACGTACCTGCACTGCCAGCACGGGATGTACCTGCACTGCCAGCATGGGACGTACCTGCACTGGCAGCACGGGACGTACCTGCACTGCCAGGACGGGATGTACCTGCACTGCCAGCACGGGACACGGGACGTACCTGCACTGGCAGCAAGGGACGTACGTGCACTACCAGCACGGGATGTACCTGCACTGCTAGCACGATACGTACCTGCACTGCCAGCATGGGACGTACCTGCACTGCCAGCACGGGACGTACCTGCACTGCCAAAACGGGACGTACCTCCACTGGCAGCACGGGACGTACCTGCACTGCCAGCACGGGACGTACCTGCGCTGCCAGCACGGGATGTACCTGCACTGCCAGCACTGGACATACCTGCACTGCCAGCAGGGGATGTACCTGCACTGCCAGCATGGGACGTACCTGCACTGCCAGCACAGGACATATCTGCACTGCCAGCACGGGACGTACCTGCACTGCCAGCACGGGATGTACCTGCACTGCCAGCACGGGACGTACCTGCACTGCCAGCACGGGACGTACCTGCACTGCCAGCACGGGACGTACCTGCACTGCCTGCACGGGATGTACCTGCACTGCCAAAACGGGACGTACCTCCACTGGCAGCACGGGACATACCTGCACTGCCAGCACGGGACATACCTGCACTGCCAGCACGGGATGTACCTGCACTGCCAGCACGGGACATACCTGCACTGCCAAAACGGGATGTACCTCCACTGGCAGCACTGGACATCCCTGCACTGCCAGCACGGGACATACCTGCACTGCCAACACGGGACATACTTACACTGCCAGCACGGGACATACTTGCACTGCCAGCACGGGACGTACCTGCACTGCCAGCATGGGACGTACCTGCACTGCCAGCACGGGACGTACCTGCACTGCCAGCACGGGACGTACCTGCACTGCCAGCACGGGACGTACCTGCACTGCCAAAACGGGACGTACCTCCACTGGCAGCACGGGACGTACCTGCACTGACAGCACGGGACGTACCTGCACTACCAGCACGGGACGTACCTGCACTGCCAGAATGGGATGTACCTCCACTGCCAGCATGGGATGTACCTGCACTGCCAGCACGGGACGTACCTGCACTGCTAGCACGGGACGTACCTGCACTGCCAGCACGGGACGAACCTGCACTGCCAGCACGGGACGTACCTGCACTGCCAGCACGGGACATACCTGCACTGCTAGCACGGGAAGTACCTGCACTGCCAGCACGGGACGAACCTGCACTGCCAGCATGGGATGTACCTCCACTGCCAGCATGGGACGTACCTGCACTGCCAGCACGGGACGTATCTGCACTGCCAGCATGGGACGTACCTGCACTGCCAGCACGGGATGTACCTGCACTGCCAGCACGGGACATACCTGCACTGGCAGCACGGGACGTACCTGCACTGCCAGGACGGGATGTACCTGCACTGCCAGCACGGGACACGGGACGTACCTGCACTGGCAGCACGGGACGTACGTGCACTGCCAGCACGGGACGTACCTGCACTGCCAGCACGGGAGGTACCTGCACTGCCAGCACGGGACGTACCTGCACTGCCAGCACGGGACGTACCTGCACTACCAGCACGGGACGTACCTGCACTGCCAGCACGGGACGTACCTGCACTGCTAGCACGGGACGTACCTGCACTGCCAGCAGGGGACGTACCTGCACTGCCAGCACGGGACGTACCTGCACTGCTAGCACGGGACGTACCTGCACTGCCAGCAGGGGATGTACCTGCACTGCCAGCACGGGACGTACCTGCACTGCCAGCGTGGGACGAACCTGCACTGCCAGCACGGGACGTACCTGCACTGCCAGGACGGGATGTACCTGCACTGCCAGCACGGGACATACCTGCACTGCCAGCACGGGACATATCTGCACTGCCAGCACGGGACGTACCTGCACTGCCAGCACGGGATGTACCTGCACTGCCAGCATGGGACGTACCTGCACTGGCAGCACGGGACGTACCTGCACTGCCAGGACGGGATGTACCTGCACTGCCAGCACGGGACACGGGACGTACCTGCACTGGCAGCAAGGGACGTACGTGCACTACCAGCACGGGATGTACCTGCACTGCTAGCACGATACGTACCTGCACTGCCAGCATGGGACGTACCTGCACTGCCAGCACGGGACGTACCTGCACTGCCAAAACGGGACGTACCTCCACTGGCAGCACGGGACGTACCTGCACTGCCAGCACGGGACGTACCTGCGCTGCCAGCACGGGATGTACCTGCACTGCCAGCACTGGACATACCTGCACTGCCAGCAGGGGATGTACCTGCACTGCCAGCATGGGACGTACCTGCACTGCCAGCACAGGACATATCTGCACTGCCAGCACGGGACGTACCTGCACTGCCAGCACGGGATGTACCTGCACTGCCAGCACGGGACGTACCTGCACTGCCAGCACGGGATGTACCTGCACTGGCAGCACGGGACGTACCTGCACTGCCAGCATGGGATGTACCTGCACTGGCAGCACGGGACGTACCTGCACTGCCAGGACGGGATGTACCTGCACTGCCAGCACGGGACACGGGACGTACCTGCACTGGCAGCACGGGACGTACCTGCACTGCCAGCACAGGATGTACCAGCACTGGCAGCACGGGACGTACCTGCACTGCCAGGACGGGATGTACCTGCACTGCCAGCACGGGACATGGGACGTACCTGCACTGGCAGCACGGGACGTACGTGCACTGCCAGCACGGGATGTACCTGCACTGCTAGCACGGGACGTACCTGCACTGCCAGCATGGGACGTACCTGCACTGCCAGCACGGGACGTACCTGCACTTCCAAAACGGGACGTACCTCCACTGGCAGCACGGGACGTACCTGCACTGCCAGCACGGGACGTACCTGCGCTGCCAGAACGGGATGTACCTGCACTGCCAGCACTGGACGTACCTGCACTGCCAGCAGGGGATGTACCTGCACTGCCAGCATGGGACGTACCTGCACTGCCAGCACGGGATGTACCTGCACTGCCAGCAGGGGACGTACCTGCACTGGCAGCCCGGGACGTACCTGCACTGCCAGCACGGGACTTACCTGCACTGCCAGCACGAGATGTACCTGCACTGCCAGCACGGGACATACCTGCACTGCCAGCACGGGACGTATCTGCACTGCCAGCACGGGACGTATCTGCACTGCCAGCATGGGATGTACCTGCACTGCCAGAATGGGACGTACCTGCACTGCAAGCACGGGAAGTACCTGCACTGCCAACACGGGACGTACCTGCACTGTCAGCACGGGAGGTACCTGCACTGCCAGCACGGGACGTACCTGCACTGCCAGCACGGGACGTATCTGCACTGCCAGCACGGGATGTACCTGCACTGCCAGCACGGGACGTACCTCCTCTGCCAGCACGGGACGTACCTGCACTGCCAGCACGGGACGTACCTGCACTGCCAGCACGGGACGTACCTGCACTGGCAGCACGGGACGTACCTGCACTGCCAGCACAGGACGTACATACACTGCCAGCACGGGATGTACCTGCACTGCCAGCACGGGACGTACCTGCACTGCCAGCACGGGATGTACCTGCACTGCCAGTACGGGACATACCTGCACTGCCAGCATGGGACGTACCTGCACTGCCAGCATGGGACGTACTTGCACTGCCAGCACGGGATGTACCTGCACTGCCAGCACGGGATGTACCTGCACTGCCAGCATGGGACGTACTTGCACTGCCAGCACGGGATGTACCTGCACTGCCAGCACGGGATGTACCTGCACTGCCAGCACGGGATGTACCTGCACTGCCAGCATGGGACGTACTTGCACTGCCAGCACGGGATGTACCTGCACTGCCAGCACGGGACGTACCTGCACTGCCAGCACGGGACATACCTGCACTGCCAGCACGGGACGTACCTGCACTGCCAGCACGGGACAAACTTGCACTGCCAGCACGGGACGTACCTGCACTGCCAGCATCGGACGTACCTGCACTGCCAGCACGGGACGTACCTGCACTGCCAGCACGGGACGTACCTGCACTGCCTGCACGGGACGTACCTGCACTGCCAAAACGGGACGTACCTCCACTGGCAGCACGGGACATACCTGCACTGCCAGCAGGGGATGTACCTGCACTGCCAGCACGGGACATACTTGCACTGCCAGCACGTGACATACTTGCACTGCCAGCACGGGACGTACCTGCACTGCCAGCACGGGACGTACCTGCACTGCCAGCACGGGACGTACCTGCACTGCCAGCACGGGACGTACCTGCACTGCCAAAACGGGACGTACCTCCACTGGCAGCACTGGACATCCCTGCACTGCCAGCACGGGACATACCTGCACTGCCAGCATGGGACATACTTACACTGCCAGCACGGGACATACTTGCACTGCCAGCACAGGACGTACCTGCACTGCCAGCATGGGACGTACCTGCACTGCCAGCACGGGACGTACCTGCACTGCCAGCACGGGACGTACCTGCACTGCCAGCACGGGACGTACCTGCACTGCCAAAACGGGACGTACCTCCACTGGCAGCACGGGACGTACCTGCACTGACAGCACGGGACGTACCTGCACTACCAGCACGGGACGTACCTGCACTGCCAGAATGGGATGTACCTCCACTGCCAGCATGGGACGTACCAGCACTGCCAGCACGGGACGTACCTGCACTGCTAGCACGGGACGTACCTGCACTGCCAGCACGGGACGAACCTGCACTGCCAGCACGGGATGTACCTCCACTGCCAGCATGGGACATACCTGCACTGCCAGCACGGTACGTATCTGCACTGCCAGCATGGGACGTACCTGCACTGCCAGCACGGGATGTACCTGCACTGCCAGCACGGGACGTACCTGCACTGGCAGCACGGGACGTACTTGCACTGCCAGGACGGGATGTACCTGCACTGCCAGCACGGGACACGGGACGTACCTGCACTGGCAGCACGGGACGTACGTGCACTGCCAGCACGGGACGTACCTGCACTGCCAGCACGGGAGGTACCTGCACTGCCAGCACGGGACGTACCTGCACTGCCAGCACGGGAGGTAGCTGCACTGCCAGCACGGGATGTACCTGCACTGCCAGCACGGGACGTACCTGCACTGCCAGCATGGGACTTACCTGCACTGCCAGCACGGGACATACCTGCACTGGCAGCACGGGACGTACCTGCACTGCCAGCACGGGACATACCTGCACTGCCAGCACGGGATGTACCTGCACTGCCAGCACTGGACGTACCTGCACTGCCAGCAGGGGATGTACCTGCACTGCCAGCATGGGATGTACCTGCACTGCCAGCACGGGACGTACCTGCACTGCCAGCACGAGACGTACCTGCACTGCCAGCACGGGACGTACCTGCACTGCCAGCACGGGACGTACCTGCACTGCCAGCACGGGAGGTACTTGCACTGCCAGCACGAGACGTACCTGCACTGGCAGCATGGGACGTACCTGCACTGCCAGCACGGGACGTACCTGCACTGCCAGCATGGGATGTACCTGCACTGCCAGCACGGGACGTATCTGCACTGCCAGCATGGACGTACCTGCACTGCCAGCACGGGACGTACCTGCACTGCCAGCACGGGACGTACCTGCACTGCCAGCACGGGACGTACCTGCACTGCCAGCACGGGACGTACCTGCACTGCCAAAACGGGACGTACCTCCACTGGCAGCACGGGACGTACCTGCACTGCCAGCACAGGATGTACCTGCACTGCCAGCATGGGACGTACCTGCACTGCCAGAACGGGACGTACCTGCACTGCCAGCACGGGATGTACCTGCACTGCCAGCACAGGACGTACCTGCACTGCCAGCACGGGAGGTACCTGCACTGCCAGCACGGGACGTACCTGCACTGCCAGCACGGAACGTACCTGCACTGGCAGCACGGGACGTACCTGCACTGCCAGCACGGGACATACCTGCACTGCCAGCACGGGAGGTACTTGCACTGCCAGCACGAGATGTACCTGCACTGGCAGCACGGGACGTACCTGCACTGCCAGCACGGGATGTACCTGCACTGCCAGCACGGGACATACCTGCACTGCCAGCACGGTATGTACCTCCACTGCCAGCATGGGACGTACCTGCACTGCCAGCACGGGAC